>NW_013667596.1:128049-147469 GCF_000517525.1 Limulus polyphemus
CGTTAACAGCCTGATTGTAAGATGGAAAAGCATAATCGATAAGAATGGAGACTATTTCTATTTAATAATGTTTTGTTTTGATATATAAGTTGTTCGGGTTTTTTCATCTAAAAAAAGCGACATTAATTTCTTGACAATCTAATATATATATATAAAGGCTCACACCTTTTCCCCCTCACTCCCACTCTCGACGGTAGACAAATACTGTGGAACATGTTTAGCGAGAGGAAATTACAATGCACACTGTGTTGGTGTCAACACTGAAGCCAAAGTAAGATCAATATAGGTAGGGCGTGTTTGTCTTTTTGATTATATTAGCCAACACCTGCTCACAGATTAGTGTCAAGGTCAATCCAGTTCACCTTCTCTGCGATTAAAACAATAGACCTTTTCAGAATGACGTCATGACATCACGTGATCTTGTTTTCTCCTAGTGTCTGTCATATTCGACAGCAGTGCGCGTATGTACTAGGTAGTGAAAAAAAAAACTTGAAAATGCCATTTCACTGTGCGCTTTTTTGCTGCACCAATAGACATGGTTGAAAACCGGTTAAATCTTTTTACTGATTCGCACCTGACACAAAAAGAAAATCAATATGGGAAAAACTGGCAACCTTCACAGTATCCCTGTATATGTTTTTTCTTTAAGTACAAACTTTCAGCTAATAGCTCCGTCATCTCTTGATCGATTTGAGATCTAATTAAAGTTTCGGGCTCGGGAGGTCAAACCCTTTCGATCGATGTATTTGACCACGCCCGAGGTCTCATATATTAATTTATTCTAACCTTGCCTAAAAGAATTGCAATTTGAGGGTAGGCTGGTAGAGATCCTGATGAGTTATAAAATCGAATTGGGTATACGCGCGCCCCGCGATTGATATTGCTGGCGCACAAAAATTGGCTAATAAAAATGAAAAAAAAGTCTCTGCCTAAAAGAATTTCAAGTGTCGCAGCTATTGAAGCTTCCCTCTTGTTTTCTTTCATGTCTGACACCCATCCTGCTAAGAATAATTTATAATCACCCAACCTTTTGAAGAATTTCATACTTTCATGGGTTAAACCAACGGTAGAATCAACAAGATACACATGAATATCACAATATCTGGGAGCTGATCATGTTTGGACATGTTCAGACAAGTCACCGGCATGAATAGTCGGCCATCCGTGGAACGATAAGTAAATCGAAAATAACAGAATTATTTTTATAAAAGTTTTCTCAATTTACTCTCCTAAAACATTTAGGCATAATTTTCAAGATTCGGAGCAGAGTCACAAAACATTAGACCGCTTGACATCCAAAATGGTGGTTGCAAATCACGTGATCTGGAAAGATTTATTCCAGAAAAAACCAGATGGGAGAACTTAATAACGTAGTTTTACGATTTTCACTTTATAAATGACTCGTTTTGTTTTTTTTATCATGAATAAATACGTTTCTTCTGATATGTGTAAATCTCTTGCATGGAACACATAAAAAAAAACAAAGGGTGCCCGAAATTCAGTCAGTTTAGTTTGTTGGGAATCCTAATTACTCCAGTATTGATATTTCTACTGCAGAGAGTTGACTTCGTCCACGAGGGTTATCATGTTGCAAGTATTAATAAACAAATACCAGTCCGTACAAGAACGATTTGATCTCTTCAGCACGTAACACTTGAATGTTATTTTCGCTATTTATTTATTTGTTCAAAAAAAAATATGCAACATTCCAGTTTACCTGTAATAGCATGCTTATTAGCCTTTAAAAGTCGTGAAAAAAAAATCTAAAAAGATATAAACAATATATAAGGTGGCCATAAAGTTCTGTGGTCACTTTGCAGTATCATTATTCGGAAATGTTGGATCATATAAAAGTGAAATTTTTTTATTATCTGCAACTTGGAGATAAACGATGAAAAAAATGAGGACAGAAACCCGTTGACGAACATACCCGCCTTTTCAGCCGTGGAAGTGTTATAATGTGATGGTTAATCTCACTATTCATTGGTAAAGAGTAACTCAATAGTTAGCAGTTAGTGATGTTGACTAGTAGTCTTCCCTCTAGTCTGTCACTTAAAATTTAGAGACAATTAGCGCAGATAGCCTTTGGGCAACTTTCCCAAAATCCAACAAACAAAAGAAACTAGTGGAGCACACAGTTGAGGGCATATCTCCGTCACACAGCGTTGATCATATTCGGCTCTCAAAAAATACGAAAATCTGTTCGTTATCAATGGATACGGATCCTTTTTGGCAGGACAATGAGGAATAATATTTTACATAAATCCACCAAGTTTCATCAAAATCCGATCATTTTTGACTGACTTATGGAGCAAAAATAGTGTGAAAAATCGGTCCCCGTGTTAACAGATAGGGATTTGTTTTTCGTGACATTGCTGTGACTTTGACCCTCCAAAAACCCTCCAGTTGGGTCATAGTCCAAATGTATACCAACTTTCGTCCAAATCAAATCATGCTGACAAACACACACACACACACACACAGGGGTGAAAACATGATTAGTACATGTGTCTACCAGGGCATCTTTCTATATTATTTGCTTATTGTGCCGTCCCTCACTCTCAAATACAGCATCCAGTCGAGGAAACACTTGAATCAGTTGATCGCAACATATCATGAGGAATTGCAAGCGTCTTCTCGTCGGATTGCATTATGGGTAGTCATTCAACGGTATCACAGTAAACACGAGACTTGAGATGTTCTCATAACCAGTAATCTGCCTTCTCTTGTGTAACCATACTGACAGCCATTGGAGCCAGAATACAAGTGATTTCAGCCTGTTTCAGCATTTCTTTTTATTTGATTAATTATGCAATTTATGGCTACAACTACACATACCTATAAATATAAATATTTATCAATTCCCTTTAATCAACTCGTCTTCCGTGTCTCTATGGTCTGGCATGGCTTGGTGGTTAGGGTGCTTGACTCGCAATGTGCGAGTCGCGGGTTCGAATCCCCTCACCGAACATTCTCGCCCTTTCAGCCGTGGGAGCGCTATAATATTTCAGTCAATCTCACTGTTCATTGGTAAAGAATAGCTCAAGAGTTGGCGGGGATGGTGTTACCTAGCTCTCACTTCTAAATTATGAATGATTAACACAGATAGCCCTCGAGTAGTCTTGCGCGAAATTCAACAAACAAACAAAAACCATGTCCTGGTAACAATGTTCCCGCCTTAACATGCTGTACCATTTCCCAGATATAACGTAAAATGGCCAAAGGAATTTACAGAGGTCGTACTAGCCTTTAAACATATAAACGATTTTACACATATGCTCTCAAAATCTGCCTTTTAAACCGTAACATCTATTTTTTGTTTACATGTTCCTTGGTGGATCAACAATAAGTTTACGGACATACAACTCTAATGTTCGGGGTTCGATTCCCCGCTGTGGACAGAGCGTAGATAGTCCATTATGTAGCGTTGTGCTAATACAATATATATATATTTATATATTGTTTCAAAATCTTTATTTTCCAGTCTAACATAATTTCAGTTTAACTAAGTGCATATGTAAAAGTACAGTTTATAAATAATAATTATAATAGAAATTTATACAAACGTACTAGGAAATATTTTCCTAGGAAATTTCCCTATACACGAGTAAAGATCCGTTTTATGGAAGAATTTTCAAAAAATTAATAAATAAAGTATGTTCACTGTCTAAGTGGGTACTTTGGTTCTGTCTTTTGCTGTTTAGAACTTATATTCTCCTTTTAGCGCCTAAATCAAAGATGTCTTTTGCTCTTTCAAAGTTAAAATCTTCATAATTGTCAGGAGCTTCCATTAGGTTCTAAAGGTTCTGTCACGTAAAACCTCGTTCTTCTGCAGCACTGGATACTGGTATGATAACAGTGACTGATGCAAATTGTGCAAAAGCAAGAAATATGCCAGAATAGTTCACAGTAAGAACCTTGCAGTCTTTACCCAGAGTCTTAAACTATGATTTTTGAGCACATGCTTTACTTGTCCAAATTTTTGTCCAAGAGAGTCAACAGGTAAGATGCTCCAATACAGAGTCGCTTTAATTCTGAGAACCCGTATTGATACAGATCGCTGTTGCTATCAGGTAAATTTGCAAAATTCAAAAGTTTATCCAAACAGGAAAGAATTCTAACTTGAATTCCAGCATGAAACCCGCCTTCCAAATGTCGCAAAAAATCTTCCAATTTTTTTCGTGTGTGCATCGACGTTTGGATCATAATACATGAAAATGTGTTTTTAAATGAAGTATTCTTAACCGTGGTTCAGCGATAAGTATGAGAGCTGATAGCGCGAAATATTAAGCTTCGATACTCGCGGTGGACACAACAGAGATAGTTCATTACGTAGTTTTGCGCTAAACAACAAAGAAATAAATTATCTGTGTAATGCGTTTAATTTCCATCCAAATCGTTCATTATCTACTCCAGGGGTGCACAAAGCTGCCACCATTGGTTTAATTTGAGAAATCGCAACAAGTTTTCTCTGAAATACAAGGTTATTTATCACCGGCAGTATATTCAACAGAAGATTCGTAAATGTAACAAAGATGTAGGTTTTTACTTGCCTCAATCACCCTTCTGTTACTTTATTTCTTTTGATATTGATGACATAATAAGTTCCTGAAGCGTAGTATAGTGTACAGCTGAAAATTCAAAATATTTATAAATGCTCTTTTCTTCAGGGGCAAACTGGGAAGGTTGCCCCTGAAGAAGAAAGATCCACCTTTCGAAAGCGCTTGGGTTATACGGTTTTTTGTACATTTCTATCAAGACTTATTGAACCTACGTGTTTTTCTAACATTATGAATATAAATGCTCTTTATTATTGTAGTTGGTGATTTTTTTCAATACCCTTTGAGGCATCGTGTAAAACTCAATGGGCAGCGCAGCGAGTCTAGACTATTCAAATTTATCAGTTTTTAATCTCGGCCCAACTCCCGCGTGTCTTCCAGTCATCTGTGTTTAAACCAATCGCTTTAGGAAAAGGATTGTGCATAAAATGCAGTGGTATTAGCATTGTTGAGAATTTAGAAACAATGAAAGATTTATTCACTTGTTAGAGACCTTGTCGCAACAATACTGTGTAAACTTTCCACTTGTGTTATTCCAGACAATTGGAGACCTTGTCGCAACAATACTGTGTAAACTTTCCACGTGTGTTATTCCAGACAATTAGAGACCTTGTCGCAACAATACTGTGTAAACTTTCCACGTGTGTTATTCCAGACAATAGAGACCTTGTCGCAACAATACTGTGTAAACTTTCCACGTGTGTTATTCCAGACAATTCAATAATGTTTTCCAGGATTTACCCACAGTGTTAGCATATGACTCAGTAACAGAAACTATATCCAGATTTACTGGATCAAATGTTGAAACCATGTTTAAAGTATGTATCATAGCACTTACACAATACAAGATATCTCGTAGATAAACAAATATGCTCTTTAACGGAAGGGCCCGGCATGGCCTGGTGGTTAGTGTGCTCGACTCTTAATCTGAGGGTTGCGGGTTCGAATCCCCGTCACACCAAACATGCTTGCCCTTTCAGCAGTGGGGGCGTTATAATGTGACGGTCAATCCCATTATTCGTTGGTAAAAGAGTAGTCCAAGAGTTGGCGGTGGGTGGTGATGACTAGCTGCCTTCCCTCTAGTCTTACACTGCTAAATTAGGGACGGCTAGCGCAGATAGCCCTCGTGTAGCTTTGCGCGAAGTTCAAAACAAACAAACTTTAACAGAAATAATATGCGAAAACTATTTATTTACCGTAGCCTCCTTGCGTTCATCCATACCTACAGAAGACATAGATAGCATCATTAACTCCACGTCTTCGCTTAAAGAATACCATAGGCGGATACGGAGGGCAAAGAGGGTTTCTCCCCCCACAAAAGTTTTCCATTTTTAAATTTATGTAGAACCAATGGTTTTAACAATACTTTTGGCTCACAAATTTCTGGGGTCAGGCCCCCAGACTCCCCTAGCAATAGCTTGCTTCGCACAACTATGATTAGTCACCATACATTTGTAGGTATTAAGTTTTAACTTGAGAGCATTGTAGTTACTCAAATCCCCAAGCGTTTGCTCCTAGGTACGTCTGTGAAGAATACATCTTTTCAGCGAACATCACCTTAGAAAACATCCGCACAATGCTGTTTCAAATTCAGAGAAATATTTATACATACAAAAGAAACCAAAGTCCTTGACTTGTATAGAAACAAAACAGGTTTAACTCCAGAAGTGTGGTACAGATACCTCAATGACAGATTTGTTATCATGGAATCATGGAAAATGTGTACTACAAAGGTTTTTCCAGTTCTTAAATAACTTCCACACATACGCATTTCGGAACATATTAACGCGTTACATAAATATGAACAATATATGACTGTTCATGCAATAAACATAGAACCTCAAACATGACAACCAAAACCCATTTACAGTTTTTACCTTCCAAAAATAGAAATGTTAAAGAGATAAAATATGTGGAACTATTCTCATTAATCAAAACAATCCAAAAATAAACAGACAATGGATGGTACATTTAACTGAATTGCCATTTGAACACATATCCTACCCAGTACCCTTAATATTATATCCTGTAGATCAACAATTGCGTATACTAGCGTATCGCACAGTCTTACACCCAATATTAAGTTTCTATAGCCCATATTATATACATACACACATACATACATACATACATACATACATACATACATATATATAATCATAATTCTAGTGTAAATTATGTTAGCTTTCTTACCGAAATATGGCGTTCCTTTAAAAAACGTAAGTACAGGGTGAAACAGGAATTACCGGCCAATAACAGACAAGTAAAGAAAAAAGTTCTAAAAATAAAGTAAGTGTATGTAGGCTAATATCAATTTAATCAAAAACACCTTAGGTGTTAAAAAAAAAAGGTACGGCCAAACAAGGACTGAGCATGCGACATAAAGGAATGAAATCAAAATTGGCGGCCGAACTGATAGCTACAGTTATAGCATTGATAAGAATTTTACAGCAAATAATCATTCATTAGTTAGCCAGGCCCCGTTTTTTGTTCAATTTGGGGCATGATGGTGGGTAAAACGAAATACGCAAAGTTTAGCAAATTTGTGTTTAAAAGTTGGCAATCAATAATAATCGTCCACCCGTATCATTCTTTTGAAAATTTGAGCTAGAAAGTACTAATTCAGTTTGCTTGGCCTAATGCCAATCATTTTGTATTATTGCCTGCTTATTTCATCACCATAATCGGGGTTATTTTCCATGATACAATTCTCATTAAGTCTTTTTATTATTTATTAGATCCAAACTATACTCGTCAATAACCGAGCCCAATAATAATCCCCATTAATTCAGAGGATTCTTTAAATTAGTATTGGCGGGGGTATCCTTCTACACGAATGTTTAGGGTAGCATCAAATAAATTATAACCCCTCCCTCGTTATAATGAAGGGCTAATATTTATAAATTATATACGACGTTTTTACCACCAGTTAGAGATTAGGTGAATGTTTTAAAATGATTACTACCATTTTTATATTTTGTAGCTTTAAACGTAATTTACCTGCTGACTCAACTACAATAATCTGGGGTTCAATCTGTGAATCAGAGCACCTTGTTGTATAAAAAGACTTCTTTCAATCATTAGCCCTAACTAAGATTTTAAACAAATCGGATGTGTCGACTACGTCACAACCTCAGAGGTTTGTTTGTTTGTTTGTTTTTGAATTTCGCGCAAAGCTACACGAGGGCTATCTGCGCTAGCCGTCCCTAATTTAGCAGTGTAAGACTAGAGGGAAGGCAGCTAGTCATCACCACCCACCGCCACCTCTTGGGCTACTCTTTTTCCAACGAATAGTGGGATTGACCGTCACGTTATAACGCCCCCACGGCTGAAAGGGCGAGCATGTTTGGTGTGACAGGGATTCGAACCCGCGACCCTCAGATTGCGAGTCGAGTGCCTTAACCACCTTGCCATGCCGGGCCTCACAACCTCATAGGACACATTCAACTACGCTAGATTTGGCGGGTGATATGAAATTCGAATGTTTTTATACCTGTTATTAGTTTCCTTTTTGTAGAACCAGTGTCTAACATTGGAACTTATAACCATGCCTTGATTGGTTTATGGTGGAATTATTGAAAACATTTACCACAAGTGAATACAACCTGAAAGATAGTTTTGAATTTTCCAAAGAAATCCAACAATTCAAATTCGACCGCGATGTGCATTGTGCGAGTTTAGATCCCGAGTCTTTGTAGAAGAGACAATGCAACTAAATGTGGAATTGGTGTTTAAAAACGAGTTCAATGCCATGTCTATACTGAAATCGGTTTTCTTGAAACTAATTAATTTTAACACCCAAGATCCACATTTTTTGTTGAACGGTCACCTTTATGATCAGATTGGTGGAGACGTTATGGGTTCGAGACTTGGGCCATCCTTAGTCAGTTTGTTTCTGTGTCATAAAAAAAAAAACAATGTCGGGAAAATTGCCCTCAAAAGTTGAAATCTCTACAACCACAGGTATGTAGACGATTCCTGCAGTATTTTTAGGAATTCTCATCAAGCCTTCCAATTTTTACAGTACTTAAACAGTAGACGTAACGTGTATTAAGTAATTTATATGGACTGTCACCACGTTTTTTGTTTTAGTTTTTTTAATACACAGATTTTTGGCTCAATTACCTAAGCCTTTTACAGGTGCGAGACGCTTAGTAAATAATAGGATCTAACGGTACAAAAAATGAACTAAAAAAACGTAGTGATAGTCCAAATAAATTACTTAATACAAATCAGTACTCACGTTAAAAAGCCTGAAAAGTTACATAACAGCATAAGGTTTACTGTAGAACATCAATAAGGACACAAACTTCCCTTTTTGAACACCTTTAATTTGTAACTAAGATGAAAAGTTTCAATGTATAATATATCATAAAAAAAACTTACAGGCCTATACTTTAATTCTGAAAGTTTTATCCGAATGATTAAAAAGAAAACTTAGTTCAGTATTGATACGTTTAAAGTATCAAGTATGTTCGAAGGTATGCATAAATAATTTAACATCAAGGACTTTTTGTGTAAAAATGTTTCTTTTTGAAATGATTGACAAAATACTTCGTGAATATTTAAATAAGAGAAACTTGTCTAATATTATTCCAATTCAAGTGTCTAAATACCCTGTTCTTATTAGTTTACCCTTTTATGGGTAAATAACCGATGGTTATTTATAACCACCTAAGCCAGATCATTCGCAGGGTTAACCCTAGCTACAATTATGGTGTTTTCATATCTAATTGTCGCCTACAATTTTTCTTTCAATTTAAGGACCATATTCCTATGTTACAGTCGTCCCTTGTAGTTTACAAATTTACTTGTCCTTGCTGTCGGCAAGGTTATATTGGCTCTACTAAGGAAACTAATAACAGGTATAAACCAACACTCGAATTTCAGATCACACACCAAATCTATTATAGTTGAACGTGCTGTACCTAGAAGGTTGTAACATAGTCGTCACATCCAATTGGTTTAAGATCCTAGCTAGAGCTAATGATGAAAGAAGCCTCTGTATAAAAGAAAGCCTTCTGATTCACAGACTGTGATAACGTGGTTGAGTTAGAGTACCATGTATGTACTTCGCTAGGCAACAATCGAAGTTATTTAAATAGTTGTATATATAGTTCATTCGTCATTGAATCTATTCGAAAAGTTGTTCCTGATCACGTTGGATATATATAAATTATTATTTAAGCTTTCTGTCTTATAATGGTATAGAAAATGGTCTGCATTATGTATTACGAGTTGTTCATTACTCGAAAAAGAAAGTAGTGTAAATGGGTTCAAACTTAAGGAACATAGTAAGGCAATAATGGGTTAGTTGTTGTTAACAGGTGTATTCTCTGTTAATGTGCAGTGAGGACGTATTAATAATTATTGTACATTTGTTAGCTCACGTATGTAGGGTTAATTGCAACTACCTCGCGTATCTTGTACTTGTGGGCAGTTAATATTTATTCAGTTTTTGGAAGTTTCTTAATTCATATACATAGCGGGTTTATGGTAGTTATCAGGTGGCGCCACGGGTAACACCTGTGTAGTTGGTTCGTGGTGATTCTCGACCATTCGAACCTACTAGATGATGAATTACATCACGGCCATTTTGAAGAAGGAATGAATATTCGTGTAGTGGAAAAAAAAAGACGTAGAGTGAAAGGGCACAACATCATGTAGGAAGCTTTCTGTGGTATTCGTGGGCTGGAAAGAAAAATAAAACTTTCATTGCCGAATATTTAAGATATCAGTGCTGCGAAAGGAAACCTTTAACCAATTCGAACCATTGCTCTTCTCCATAAGATGACGACTTTGCTTAGAATTTCGCGTAAAGCTACGCGAGGAATATCTGCGTCCCTAATACCGTCCCACTAACGAATAGTGGGATTGACCGTCACATAATAACGGCTAAAATGGCGAGCATGTCTGTTGGGACGGGGATTCGAACCCGCGACCTCAGATTGCGAGTCAAGCGCCCTAACCACCTGGCCATGCCGGACTCAACTGTACTTAAGGAAGAAGATTCTTCTATCGCAATGGCCAATACGATATCGCTTAATATATTTCATGTTACAGTTAACATGATAATACGAATGTAAAATTTACAAACATCCAGCCATACCGCGAAACCAACAAATGTTTTAATGAGAAAGATGTCCGAAAAAAATTGAAATCTCGGCAGTTCCATTCATCACATATCTGTCAAATCTCTGCATCTTCTCGCATTTTTAAATATTTATGGCCTAGGAAACGAGCGTACTTGATCTAAGATAGATCCGCTGCCATTTACAGGAGTTTGTTACAATAGAAATTGCCGCGTTGGACACTAGTGCGTAATGGTGGTCATCAAACTGAGCTTGGTCAACCACGAAGGAAAGGGACTTGGAGTATCGTTGTTAGGAGGTGTGGGTAACTCTCATTATGTTGCTGTCCGATGATGCAGATTTGTAAATAAATCATTTAACTGCAAGTGATACTGCTATTTATGAGTCGTGATTATTATAATTTGATGTTCATGTATGTGTTGCGTCGGAAAGATGTGAGCTATAGAACTGTTCGTTTCCCTCGGTATATACTACTTAATCGTGAGAGAGAGAATTGGAAACCAATGTTTATGATTGGGTAATATTTCCTTTCAAGTATCAAAGAAGACAACCACTTCTGACATAGACCGTGTTTATAAGTAAAAAATATTAATACTCAACTGTAAAAATATATTTTCTTAGAAGATGTCAAGAGAGATTGCAGACACTTTACACGTTAGGAATATTAGGGATTATCAGTGAGGTAACCCAGTAGATGAAACAACGCATTTTAATCTTTGTAATTTATTGTTACCAGATCGTTTTGGTCAAAGTAGGTAAACTTTCTCTGATAGGACCATCATATTAATTGCATGCATTATTGGCTATTTGTAGAAATATTGTTTATGGCAAAGTTATTAAGTTGTTGGTCGTCGTATCGAATATTTACGTAATATATGAACACTAATTGTTAGCTTCAAATCCTGTCATCCTAGTCTTACACTACTAAATTATGGACGGCTTGCGCAGATAGCCCTCGTGTAGCTTTGCGCGAAATTCAAAAACAAACAGAGTCGAATAGCAGGTCAGTGCCAATAGTATAGCAAAAATTAATGTCTATAGAAGTACAAAATAATAAATGTAACCATGTTGAATATAATTAAAATATATATTGAAAGTATTAAGAATTTGTGCCTCACGTTCATTCGAAAAAACAAAGAACAATGAAAATGTAAGTCATCTTTGACTTGTTTTATAAAAGCCTAAGAAGTAAAAATAATAATAATGGCGTGTTTCATGAAGTGTATTTTTGAAAAAAATCGTTATTCAGTGTCGCTTGCCGTGTATCTGCTAGAACACCCACTAGATGGCGTTTGACTGATGACTGAAACTAACTCCTTAAATCCACCAACAATCACTGTGGGAGGATAACTTATTATAATATCACGGAAACGTCATTTTACATACACACGCACACATATCAAGATATAAAGAAGATTGCTACATGTCGTGTATATATTTTAGGCTACTGACGTAATCAAAGGTCTTTGTTTCAACCATGCAAGTATATGTATGACACAGTTCACCCATGTCTAAGTGTACTTCGTTGATGGACTTTATTATCTTGATGTTTTATGCATTGCCTCGTTTGTTTCTTTTTTGTTTTCTTGACGTCAGAAAATCTTTAAACGAAATTAGTATCTCCTACGCAAAAGTTTTAAAGCTAAGCTTTAAAAAAATAAAAAAGACAGAAATCAATATAACATTTAAAGTATATGTTTTGTATTCTTTCTATCAAATAGATTAGATGCTTTTAAAAACCCGTCACTGTATTTTTACTTGTCGTTACGGCTAGTGAACCGCAAGTTACATAACTCCAAGACTCCGTGCAGTTTTTAAATAAAGATATATATATAATCACCAGATTATGGTTATTGATTGATTGATTATTCTAATAGAACCATGACTTGTTGTCGCAACAATGTATTTAGCTCTATGTTGGAAAACTAGAGTTGAAATCCAGAATATATTTTCAAGTGTAACAAAACTAAAACTGTAGTAATCATAAAGAGGGCTTATCACGCTGAAAACTGGGTTTCGATACCCGTGTTTGGCACGGTACAGATAACCCATTGTTTAGCTTTGTGCTTAAAAAGTAATTAAATAATCCAGTGACTGAGCTCGTGACAATTCCCGATTCTATTCCCATTGCACATGTATGGCAGCTCTTGAACTGTCTGAACACTGTGACTGTGAATTTTGAAACTTTAAGCTATTTAAAACACTAATGACGGTAACTCCTGTAAAAACTAGTGATTATAACCCTTACTGAACACTGGTGATTGTGACCTCTGTAAGACAGTGGTGAAGGTTACCCCTATAAGACACTGGTGAAGGTCATCCCATAAGACACTAGTGGTGGTAACCCCTACTAAATTAGTGATTGTGACCCCTATAAGACACTGGTGATTGTGACCCCTATAAGACACTGGTGATTGTGACCACTATAAAACACTGGTGATTGTGACCCCTATAAGACACTGGTGATTGTGACCCCTATAAGACACTGGTGAAGGTGACCACTATAAGACACTGGTGAAGGTGACCACTATAAGACATTGGTGAAGGTGACCACTATAAGACACTGGTGATTGTGACCCCTATAAGACATTGGTGATTGTGACCCCTATAAGACATTGGTGAAGGTGACCACTATAAGACACTGGTGATCGTGACTCCTATAAGACACTGGTGATCGTGACTCCTATAAGACACTGGTGATCGTGACTCCTATAAGACATTGGTGAAGGTGACCGCTACTAAATTAATGATTGTGACCCCTATAAGACATTGGTGATGATAACACAAAATACTAGTGATGGTAACCCCTGTAAAACACTGGTGATGGTAACCCCTGTAAAACACTGGTGATGGTAACCCCTGTAAAACACTGGTGATGGTAACACCCATAAAACACTGGTGATGGTAACACCCATAAAACACTGGTGATGGTAACACCCATAAAACACTGGTTATGGTAACACCCATAAAACACTGGTTATGGTAACACCCTATAAAACACTGGTTATGGTAACACCCATGAAACACTAGTGATGGTAACCCTTAAGCAACTATTTTCTTCTGATAAATGGAAGCGAGAATATTGAAGTAGGTTCGCAGTTGACTGTTTATTTTTTAGAATCGTCATATCTCTAAATCTGGAAACAGTTTCACATTCTATGGCAATTGAGACAATATTGTACACAGTAAGCTGAATGACTAACTATTTACATTTAGGTCACGCGACTGATCATAAGATATATGATTTTCGTAACCATGAAGTAAGCGGGCGATATATCTTACAACAGTGGTTAGGCTTATCGTAGCTGTAGTATTATAGATTCCGAGTTCAGTTCTTTTGAACATTATATTTACCATATAAATAATTTTGCCGTTTGTGTTTTAGTATGTGTGGTTATTTATGTGTAATGTTGAATGATCGTGTTTGTCTTGAGTTGTTTTATTTATTTATTATTATTATTTTACTGTCTTATTGACACTACGTCAGAATTGCATAAAATTAAATGTTGGTGAAATCAATGCTCTTTGAGAACAGTAAGTAACATAACACAGTCCTGAGTATGTCATGTCGAGATTTAAAGAAATAAGCCTCTTGTTATATGATCGTTATACAGAAAAAACAACAACATAAAAGCAGTTTATATTATAGAAATGATAATATCTTGTAAATGTACACAAAATGCTATTCATTGTGGTGTAGTTTTAAATTTACATGTTCAGTATTATACAAGTTATAGCTTGAAACGAGAGAAGCATTAATGGGTGACTGATCCCAGACAGTTTGCCAGTTCTTCAGTACCATATTGGCCCTAGCCACAGAACAGGCACTCTAGATACTCTATGTGTCTCTAGTTAGAAGGGGAATTCAATGCCATGCGTCTATAGATCGTTATCACTCTCACTCAGAAATAACTGTCCATTAATTAATACATTTTGTATCGTATATGAAACCGGATACTTGCACAACTCTTGAAATAAAAAGTACATTGTCATCATGGTATGTTGCAGGTTCTAGTACTGTATATTTACCATTCCACACATTAAGAGAAAGAGAGATGGTAGGAGTGGCCCTTGTATGATGTAAAGGCACGAGTCTATGTAAAACGCTCAATATTAATTGGTTTGAAGAAAAAAGGTCCACCTTTCGAAAACGCTCGGGTTATAGGGATTTTATCATTTTGTATCAAGACTTATTGAACCCACGTGTTTTTTCTGACATCATGAATATATATGTGTATATATATATATATACACACACACACACACACACACACAGATGGTGGGAGTGGCCCTTGTATGATGTAACGGCACGAGTTTTTGTAAAACGATCAACATCAATTGGCCAAGCTACTAAACGAACAAAGCATGTTCGTATAGGGTGCAAGATATCTCACAGTTAAATATCTTACCTATCACCCATTCTGACAAAACGTTTGCACGTGTACAGTAGTGAGCACATTTATTAGAACACCCTATTTGCTCGTGTAGTTTGATTTGTTGTGCCCATGAAATAAAGCCATTGTAGATGAAATCAAATATTGGAAACGGCGCTAAAATAGACAAATTATTGATATTATCACTGTATCCGGGACTTTTTCTACACATTTAATTAAACGTTTATAAGAGAAAAGCAACACGTAGCCACAAATGATTAAGTGCAGTTCTTCAAATGTCTAATTTAAATACGAAGAGGTGCAACATTGTCACACATGATTGGCCAATCGTAACTGAAATGTGAGGTTTTTGACACTGAGTTTTTGCAGGTACATGTAGGAATATAAGAGATTTTTCTTTTTTCAAAAATTCTTCCAGTACAGCTAATACAGTGGTAGTGCTGCAATTAAAAAATGCAAAATAGAAACTTATGAACAAAGTAGAGAGTTACATAATACATGATGAACCAAGCCCTAAGTACCTCTCCTCTCTAAATATCATAAGAAACTTACAGGCTAGACTAACTGAATCCTAGACACAAACGTAGCTCTTGTTTAAAAGGATGTTGTATGTAAAAATAGGATTATGTGTGTTTATATGTTTGCTAAATGGAACACGGACTAATAGTGCGATCATACATAAGTGAAGCTAGTGAAAATATACAAGTTAATATTACCCCATGAATTGGACATGGCACGAAAAGGGTATGTTAATTAAAACTGCGGACTATGGATAAAATATAACATACTGTGAGTAATGCAACAACAACGTAAAACGGGTTATAACAACAACGTAAAATGGGTTATTACCTAGGATTCTGTAAGAGTGCAAACAAAATAAAAATTCCAGAGAGAGAGAGGATAAGATCTATGCCGAACCTGACTCTCCCTGGTTCAAAACATGGACCGAATCCCGATGAAGAAAAAGACTCAATCCTTTTTTAGCCGCACCTTTTTCACACATAAGGTGTTGTTGATTAGATATCATGACTTTTTGACAATACACACCAACAAATGACAGCTGTTGAGGTATTGCAATCGATTTACACACAACTGTATGTTTTTGTTTTGTTTAACTTAAATATGTATAATAGGTGTTGCCACTGTATATATCTTTATGTTGTTCTGTTGAAATTTTTCAACCGTAGAAAATTATCTATACAAAATAGGTGTCGCACAAACAAGTTTGGAGACATCTGTATGTGTGTTTGCTTGCTAATCGTTCTTTGGTTTAGGTTTCTATTTCTTGATAAGTAGGCCTTCGTTAATAGGAAAATGATGTGCAAAGCTGTCTATAAATAGCAAAAATTTATTTCAAAGTCCCAACTTAACACGTGTTGTGAATGTGTGAAACAGTGTACTGTTATAACCCTTGTTCTATAAGTTGGACTCGCGCGTGGAGTCTTCATTAAATACAACATCTGCACACACGAGGTACTTGTAGATGACTTCTTCGGTACTACGGTTTTAAAAGTACGCATAATTAAATTGTGTAAAATATAGTTCGAATTGGGACCAGTTATTCCGAGAAATTGTGACGTAACTCGAATTGCCTTTTTTATGTGTTGCAAATCCCAATCAGAAAGGAACCATCAGGTAAAATTTTTCATGGCTACAGAACACAATCGTGAAAGCTTACAAGTGAGTACGCATGCTCGTTCAGGAAATTTCTACTTGAAAAACGTCCGCCAACAAAACGTAACATGGGGGGGGGGGGCTCGGAAAGCAGGAATTGCAAAGTTCTTTCAGCCTAATGGTTGTTTTCAAGAGTTTCCTGTTGTCATCAACAATCGGGACAAATCATTAATCCACAGGATCTTATCTGATAAGCCATCTATCCCAGCTGTATATCTAGTGATATCTGTGCAGTCTGTTACCTTGCGGCTGTTCACTTATTGAACATTCAACTGATCTGTGGGATTATCACCTGATGTCTTGTAGAAATCTTACCACAAAACAGTACTGGGTATCAGAAAGCAAGGAATGACATTTCATTTCAGTCCAGTTTATTCAGTCAACTGACTGTCCTGACTGGTGGTGATGCAGTTAATACCAGCCATAATAATGAGGTTAATGTCGGCACATCAGAGCAGAGATACCAGTCATTCCTCTTCTCAGTATATACTGCCAGATCTTCCTTCTTATCAGTCGAGACCATATGAAATAGTGATTCATAATCTCTGATTGTTGTAATAACTAGTTATTGAAATAAATCAATTATAAGAAGTTTACGTTGTTGGCCTGTTTGACATGCGCATGCACCTCGTACAACCACTTTAACACGTAGTTGATGTTGTTGGGGTTTCGACTTGCAACATAGATCTTAGTAGCTTATGTTCAGCAGGTGTAGCTGGGTGAATTAATCAATACAGTCTATTACCTGCGAGAGCAACTATATCGATTAGTGTTACGAAAACTAACTCACCGCAAATAGTGTTTCCAATTATTAATTTTGTTAATTATTCTAACAGCTGATTATGATTAAGTCGATGGACACAAAAGTAACCAATTAATTGGACTTTAGTTTCCAGTTATTCCAACTATCCAACCAATCAAAATATTGCCATTATGTTTATTTATTGTTAAGCACAAAGCTATATAATTGGGAGGAGGGTGTCTCGTCATTTGGGAGTCTCGGATTCGATTCCTATAACTGTCAAAAAATTTATTTTACAAAATAAATTGATGTAGAATTATACACGGACTTTTCTCTACGTTAAAATAAGTTCGTGTTACTCTAGTTTTTGTTGTTTTTTTTGCTTTAAATTTAGGATACTTGAAGAATGTCAAAAAATACTAGGTTTTTACTTTGGCTAAGTACTTATTTGTCTAATCTATATAAATATAATAGAACTGTCTGTTGTTTGTCCATGTAACTACTTCGTAGAGTGTAGATGGATTTTCACCAAAATTAGTATGGAGGTTTATTAGATCCATGCGAGGGTACATACAGATTTTCAGTTTCGCGTTTTGCGGTTTTTATGGGTGTTTTTGCGTATTTTATCACTACTTTGCCCCCTGTTGATGGATCTTGGTGGAGATACATGCAAACTTGCTGTTACACGTTTTGTGTTTTGCTGTTTTTATGGGCATTTTTTACAATTACATATAAGGGAAGCAACTTTTCATGTCGGAAGATAACCTTTCATTAATCATAAGTTTACATAACTTCCGTCCAGGGGATGAGTACTCTAGCTTGTAAATAAATATGTTGTGATGATTCACTTCCCTTGGTGCGTTACAAAACGTTTGAGTAAGTGTTTGTTTTAGATACACCACCACGTTGTTGTAATCACGCTTATAAACATCTGAAACAATACATGAATCGTCTGGAATAACAAACCTGGAAAAGGGTTCACACTACACAGTATTGTTGCAAAAGGTTATTGATAGGTGGATAAATATTTTATTGTTTCTAAAGTGTTAATTAAACACTGCAATTGTGTTACTTGTATGATACAGTTTCATGTACAAATTTTAGCATTAAAAAATAAATTTAAATTAAATTATTGTACACGAAGTCTGAAGACTAGCTTTTGTTATTTTCTACCATTTGATAAAAATTTTGAGACAAAAATTATTCAGTTAATTTTATATGTTAATTCTAAATATATTTCAACAATTTTAACTCGACATAAAGATAAAAGTTAATATTTTCATATCTGCACAGCTGCAAAGTGTTTTGCCTGTAAACAAAACGAGCTACTTGTCGATTTTTTCTTCTTTAGGATTTTTTCTCCACATTCTGCCAAAGAATATCTTTATGCCATTCCTAGATATGGTGCCACATCAAGTGGTTTAATCACTTACTGATGAAACACAGCTTTGGAAACAGCTATAAAGGAACTTTGAATATGATTGGATGGAACAATAGTTAGCCTGTAACGTAATAGTAGAATAAATGCATAGGTTTAAGACGTTTTTCATTAAGTTTCTCTAAAACGTTTCTTTATCTCATTCATTTACGAAGTGTGAATATATTTGTTTTAAATTATATCTGTTAGAAAGGTACAGAAAGTTTCTTCAATGGGAAGACATCATATAATCTGATACAGTTTAGAGATGGGTTGAATTGGTAACAAAACAACAACAACTTTATTACAAGTTTAACACATTAACAAATGTACAATGTTTGGAGGTTTTGTCATCGTTAGGTAGAAATTGACACACAAAAAATCACATGCCTAGAGACTACTCGAGGCTTAACTATCTTATTGATAAAATCATAAATAATATTCAACATTAAACTGGTACACAATTAAAAACATTTTATTTAGGCCTATCTACGAGCTTCAAAAAGTTGACGACTCTTCATGTTTCGACGTTACAACGTCAT
>NW_013667596.1:147874-156144 GCF_000517525.1 Limulus polyphemus
TTATGATTTTAACTTTATACACAAGTGCCAAAATACTATAATTATCAAACATCGATGTTTGAAACTTTGTTTAAATTTACCACATTTGTATTTTTTAATAGGTATACTATGGTTTTATTGAGTTGCAATGTTTGTACAAGTTTATTGTACTATAATTCACGAAATAAAATAAGATATCCAACAAACAGGGTAATTTTAGTTATGGTAGACGACAACAAAATATTCTGGTGACCCAAATCTTTATTGAATATTATTTAAATGTTTATCTTATTCAAATAAGAATATTATTTTATGTTTATCCTATTCAAATAACAATATTATCTTATGTTTATTTTATTCAAATAACACACATAAGTAAGTTGGCTAACTGGCTACTTAATTATTTTCTAATTGCAGTTGTGATATGTTTTAAATAAAAACATTAATACCCTTATAATTAGATTTTAGACAAAAAATAGGCCTTTTTTACAAAATGAATTGGAAAAATTCAGAAGAGTTCTATTTGAAAATTACTTTAAAAATATAGAAAATAATGTGAATGAAAACGGTAAGATTAGAAGATTAATACGATGTTAGAATGTTGAAAAAAGTTATGAAGGCAGACCACACTCGTTCTTTTCTTTTTTATGTTTGTACGAGGAAGGAGAGTCGATCAATCCATTAGTAAATACCACTAATCGCCCAGTTCTAGCTGCTGGCACTACATAGCCAAGTCACGATTTTGAAACGTTTACTTATTTACTGTTTTATTGTAACATATATTTGACGTATGCTGATTTGCCCACCTACTGATAAACAAATTAATGTACATAAACTACTGAGAGTACAACATACCCTTATGTACACTACGATATATCTGCACTGGACAGAGGGCATACATCAGATCCACTGGGAGGTCTACTACTTGTCTGAACCTAAGGATATTTGTAAAACATCCAGTCAGTTGTTGGACATTTGCACAGTTTGATATCATAACGTGCAGTAGATGCTCACTCCAATCCGTTTCGTCAGGGTTTATGGACTTAGGAAGCACATTTATTTTACAGGATTTACTATTCAGCCAAACCATCAGACTGAGGAAAATATGGTGACGGTACATCTTTTCACCCACCCAGCTCTACAAACAATTGACTATAGAAGCTGCTTCCTTGGTCCTTGCAGATACTTCGAGGTGCTTGGAATCGTGTCCTTTATTCTTCAGCTAATGCACCATTTAACAAAAGTTTTTGGTTCATTGTCACTGCTGCTACTATGGTCTAGACTGTAATATAATGTTCAGAATCTGGACAGTGAATGGATGGATATTCTCCTGTACTTCTGTGGCTTCATTATGTATGCAGTCGTACATTTTAGAATTTTCAAAAATTATCAGACATTTCAGTGGCGTGTTATCCATACAAGTTATGGTGGCAATGTTTGACACATATTACGATTGCAAGCAGTTCCTTCTTTGTTGTATAGTATCGGTGATCAGAAGCCAAACTTGTATACACGCTTACACACTTCATAAAGTCCTGTGCCTTTGACAAAACTGTTCTTATTCTACTCTTATTGGCATCAGTGTCTAGGATAAATGGATAATTCAGATGAGAGTAATCACGGATCAGTACTTTGTCTAAAGCATGCTTCAACAAAGGAAACATGTGTCCATGTTGCAGCATCCATACTGTGTGCACATCTGCCTTAGTCAGTGCAGACAGTTGTACAGTTACTTTGGAAAAATTGTTCATAAACCATCAGCAGTATAATGCAAAAACTAAAGGCGTGTGTGTCCAGAGACACACGTCATCCACATAGATGAGACATCCTTTCAATCAAATCCTCTAAGTGTGAAATTCGTCATTCTCTTAAAGGTGACAAGTGCAATATGGAAAACAGATAATACAATGTAGAATCTTTATAGAACTCTCTTAGTGCTAAAAATTGGTTTAGTTTGACTTGCCAGAAGTCAGGTCTATTGTGAAGATACCAACAGGTGCATTGTAGTACATCCAGGTTCACATCCATATGTGGCAAATGAAATGTATTGATGTGTCCCACTGCATTCACTTGCTTAAAGTTCACTCAGAACCTTGCAATTCTTCCTTTTTTCACACTAACTGGAAAAGGCCAAACGTTTTTGAAGGTCGTATTATCCCATCTTTCAACATCACTTTACTTCTTTGCTGGGAATATCCCTGGTGCTCCAAGGAATCCTACACAGCTGTTGTTTTATCAAACATATGCCACCTGTATCAACGTAAGACGAGTGATTGTTGGCTGACACAATCAGCCATGTGGTCTCACAATTATATCTGTAAACTTCTTTGGTAATTCTCTGAGCTCATCTTTCTGTGTCAAGTTCAGATAATCAACAGCCTTCAGCTAAAGCCTCCCGATGCTCAAGAAGCTGTGTTTGAGACACCATAAAGTGACTGTGACACTAGCAATGCAGCTGCTTTGTATCATTTCTTCCTCCATTTCTCTACTGATGACTGTTCCATTGATGCAAGTTGTAGTAATTCACTAGACTGCTTCTGGCACATTTGATGGTATCACTGCATGGTTCTCAGCATGCACATATACAGTCTCCTGTTCTCAGGCTAAACCTAGTAATTCAGATACAATAATAATCCTACTGCTGTGTGGCTGAGACACTATCGGTGTAGGAAGTAATCTCTCCTCCTCCAAGAGTTTGGGGGCACATTCACCCCAATGAATGTGGTGTTCTCGGGAAAAGCTAGCAGTAGAACACTGAGATGTATAACAGTATGCATAATTATTGTGTTCTGTATCAGTCTCAGAGCATTGTTTTCCAAAGTGGAAGCCGCGGCCCCCTTGGAGGCCGAGAAGCTTTTTCTGTGGGACTGCCAAAAAAATGGGTCGAAAACAAAGATGCTGAATTAATTTTAATTCTAAACATACAATAAGCCGATAAAAATTATGTTGAATTAATTAAGTGATACAGTATGTCGAAAGAGATGTTATTGTTTTTACTACGGCACTGTTTTTCAATCACCATGCTAAAGTTATTGGTTGAGGGGTCTTAAACTTTATTCACATCAAGGGAGCCTCAGACTAAGAGAGTTTGGGAATCACCGTTAGAGCATGAGTAGTGAACATTGCATCACTTATTGCCTACTTTTGGGCTATTTTTGTCAGACCATGTAGTGGGATATGACTGTTAATCTTATAACCCATCCATGTCCACAAAGTTTGGAACACAATTATTTATTTGTTTTGGTGGTAACAAGACACAAGCCACA
Source organism: Limulus polyphemus (assembly GCF_000517525.1). Classification (NCBI taxonomy): domain Eukaryota; kingdom Metazoa; phylum Arthropoda; class Merostomata; order Xiphosura; family Limulidae; genus Limulus; species Limulus polyphemus. The sequence goes on from NW_013667596.1 coordinate 151,120, forward strand.
GAATCTCAGTTCCACAGTTCAGCACGCTAACTATTGAGATGTGCTTGGCCCTCAAGAGAAAACCTCTCTTAATTCTTACCATACTTTTAGATTGGGTCCTCACCTCCCACAGCTTCTTCCTTTCCGCCATAAGGTCTGCCTAATCTTAGAAAGTTATTTACAGATTATACATTAACCAGCGAGTTAATAAAAAGCAGGTTCAAAGTAACTCCACAAAGACAAATCTTTCTTACTTAACCATACTGTATCTTAACTTAGTCTGAAATATATGTATTCAGATGCACCAGTCTCCAACAGAAAGTTGTGTCTGCAATACACAGGAGGTTCAAAAGACGTTTAGCAGGAAATAAACCAAACACAGTAAGCAAAGGATTGAAACAAGCACAAGTCAGCAAATAAATACAAAATTTTATTCACAATAATGAAGCTCAAATTTACCAGCTAGCTTAAATACTCAGTTATACAGATATCTGGCTGCTGGGTCAGGAAAAATTCCGTGTATACTAGAAGACAGGAACAAGAGCAATAGTATACTGCATTGTTAAGTCAAGAAGGAAAAAAAAAGGAACTAGTGTGATAACCCACAATCCTAGGTTACCGATTTTAATGATCATTCTCACCATACATTCAAGGAAATAAATACCGTAGCTCATACTGATTCGGACAAGTCTCTGTATTCACCATTGAAATTAGTAGGTCTTCATTCCAGGAGAGCATTTCATCAATACAAGATCATTTGAGTTCATTTTCCATGTTACTATGTGGTTACTGTAAAGTGTGTAAACCATGATAAAGGAAGGATACTTTCTAAGACCATATATAACTTGTAGTTCTACATATATACCTAAATGACACGAACGCTGTTGGCTTTCGCAAGGTAAACATGCATACTTGGGGGAAGAGCACCATCTTTTAAACAAACTAGGTTTTAGTGTGTTGTGAAAGCTGTTGAAATGTGTTCAGTGCATGGTCAGCTAGTTGCCAGTTGTTACACTGCACTATACTCACGAAATTGTAAATGTCGTAAATTGTATTAAATGTTAATTATTTCTGTTAGACTACTACTTTGTCGAACTATCCCTAGTTCCTAGCTATTAAGTGTTTGATTGAAATATCAGGGTTGTCAATTTGACCTTTCCAATCTTCTAGCAATATAAAAAATCAAAACACGAATTATAAAAATACAAAACATTAAGATCAATAAAATCAAGTTTAAGGAAATTAAATTGTATTGAAAAAAAATTCAAATTTCATATCTTAAAAATCCAAGGCCTTAAAATAAGTCATAGTTAGAAAAATTGATCGACTGTTATATCAACAAGGGGTGATTAAATTTTGTGTAGACGTCAGCCCCCCCCCCCCAGTGGCCCAGCGGTATGTCTTCGGACTTATAACGCTAGAAACCGGGTTTCGATACCCGTGGTGGGCAGAGCACAGATAGTCCATTGTGTAGCTTTGTGCATAACTACAAACAAACAAACAGTAGACTTGAGGTTATTTTTGTTTAAGATATTTACTGTAGATCCCCCCCCTAAAACTATGAATTTGAAAATAAATACAGGGTTGGGTAAAAGACAATGTTCAATTGTTTAATTTAGAACATATTTTACTCTCTAATTATTGCTCTGAAAACAATAATTAAATCGGTTTCAGTTGTCTTCATAGTATTTTCTTTAGTACCAGCTGTTTAATGATTTTGCCCTGTTTTATGTATAATAAAAATGAGGATCAGAACCTATTTTGTAAATATATTCATCTTTATGATTTTGTCGAAACCGAAAATATTTCCTATACATGCCCAGTGTAACGTTACTTTAGCCAGTATTGCAGCGTGTGATACAACTTTGTGTTATATTACTCAGTAGAAATTGTTTACGTTAGGCTAGCATTGCCAACCTCTTTTGTCAACCTTTATCTGAAAATATTGTTACGACAGCGGAGGTCACGTGACGCTAGTAACACATCATGCGCTTTTCGAACGTTCACGTCCCTTCCTGAAATCTCGAGAGGCTACTAGATATGCGGTAGTCTTGTATATATAAGCCGGTAAGAACTGATGGCAACAATGTAATGTGTAATTGACAGTTGAGTCGAGCACGTGAGACGTTCGTTGTGAATTATAGCGTTTGTTATAGCGCGACTGTATAAATTAAGTGTATTGCAAAGTTGTATTTAGAAAGAATAAACCAGTTTTATTTAAGAAAGGACTTGTATCGCTAAAGTTTCTTCGGAAAGAAATTATACGGAAAATTAACTAACGACCAGAGACGTAACAATATACTTTAAAGTATATTAAAAGAGTGGAGGGGAAATTTATTTTCAACTGCATATTTCTTTCTAAACGAAGAGACCGGTTCTAATATGATGTTTACTAATAATATATTATCGAACATGCTCGCCCTTTCAACCGTGGGGGCGTTATAAAGTGACGGTAATTCCCACTACTCGTTGATAAAGAGCGACTCAAGAGTTGGCGGTGAGTGCCTAAATCATCACTTCAAAATCAGGCTTAGATAGCTCTCAAGTAGTTTTTCTCGAAATTCGACAAAAGCAAACTCATAATATAAAAGAATCAAAATGTTTTTTTACATATTTCAGATTTATTCAAATAGCATACCGGTTTGGTCTTAGCTTTATGCTAATAGACACACGACGATACTTGCGATCTTGTAGCGTATAATTTAACTTACGATGTAAATATCAGTTTGTTTTTTTTTAAGTTTGTAGAGTAATCTGTATGTCGTCAATTTATCTAATTGATATTGAGTTTTAGCCAAAATTTAGTACGTTGTAAAGTGCTCGTGTAGCAAACATTTTATCTGTTCCTATATAATGTAAAATTATTCAAATGCCACAACTTGTAACTGTTTGTCAGGTGTGCAGATAGGTTTTTTAAAGTTAAAGTTCACCTTCAGTCTAATAGTATCTAAACGAGGTGTTGTATTTGATAAGAAAGTAATATATTTATGTTACAGGAGTAAATACGTATAGTTCTAAAATTTATTATATAATACAATGTGGGGTACTTTTTTGAAAATTATGTTACATATTTTTGACATGAAAAATACAAGAATTTTCTTTTAAATACTATTTGACCATTATTATAAAAAGAAGAGGGAATCCTCAATAGCCGCGACACTTGGAATTCTTTTAGGCAGGATTAGAGTAAATTAATCTATAAGGCCTTTTTTCTTCTTCTCCTTTTTATTAGCTATTTTTTGTGCGCTACCAATACCAAGCGTGGGGCGCGCGTATACCCTATTCGATTTTATTACTCATCAGGATCTCTATTAACCTACCCTCAAATTGAAATTCTTTTAGGCAGGATTAGAGTAAATTAATCTATGAAACCTTGGGCGTGGTCAACTACATTAATCGAAAGGGTTTAACCTCCTGATTCCAAAACTGTAATTAGATCTCAAATCGGTCAAGAGATGACGGAGTCATGAGCTAAAAGTTTGTACTTGAAAAACAACAACAAAAGAAACAAACAAACTCAGAGCCATTCTATGAGCCGCTCAGCCGCGACTAAGAACGATTGATACGATAGTTAGAAAGGAAAGGCACGAAAGTGAAAGATTGTGATAAAATTGTATTGGGTGTAGAGGCTTTTCTCACAGTTAAGTTACATATATATATAGTTTTTACCAGTATTCAAACTTTGTAATTTTTTCAAGGACGCGGGATTTCTTAGACACTGTAATAACGAATGTTTTGAGGAGCAGCATGGTATATGTATGTGTTATAGTAACGAACATTTTGAGGAGTAGATAGTATATGTGTTTCTTCAAATTCTTGATTTGTTATTAAAATGGAATCGAACAAGAATAGCTAAACACTCGATAGAATTTTATTACTGAACAGATATGGTTTAAAATATATTAGGCGTTACCCGTGTGATAAAGGTCCTTAAAAATAGCGTCATCTGCGTTTTGAGCTACCATCAACAGTGCATTGATAATTATTTATTTAACATCGCAAGTGCGTAATAAATATAAATATATTTATTTAACCATTCACACATAAGAAATGCTCTCTCTTGTCCAGGCGCTATCACGGTTCTCTTTTTGAAAACCATGTGATAATTTATATTAGTTTATACAACATATTCAAACAAGCTGACTCGTGTCTTACATTCTTCAAGTTAATATTTGCTCCCTGGAGATCCCGTCTCTCTTTGTTCAAGTAATGTGTGATCTGGAAACGATCGTCCTTGTTCTTCACGTCTAGAGTAATGTGTGGAACTCTGAGATACTGGACTTTGTCCTTACAGTAATGTGTGGAGCTCTGAGATACTGGACTTTGTCTTTACAGTAATGTGTGGAGCTCTGAGATACTGGACTTTGTCCTTACAGTAATGTGTGGAGCTCTGAGATACTGGACTTTGTCCTTACAGTAATGTGTAGAGTTATGAGGTACTGGACTTTGTCCTTACAGTAATGTGTAGAGTTATGAGATACTGGACTTTGTCCTTGCAGTAATGTGTGGAGCTGTGAGATACTGGACTTTGTACTTACAGTAATGTGTAGAGTTATGAGGTACTGGGCTTTGTCCTTACAGTAATGTGTAGAGTTATGAGATACTGGACTTTGTCTTTACAGTTATGTGTAGAGTTATGAGGTACTGGACTTTGTCCTTACAGTAATGTGTAGAGTTATGAGACACTGGACTTTGTCTTTACAGTAATGTGTGGAGCTATGAGATACTGGGCTTTGTCCTTACATTAATGTTTAGAGTTATGAGATACTGGTCTTTGTCTTTACAGTAATGTGTAGAGTTATGAGATACTGGACTTTGTCTTTACAGTAATGTGTAGAGTTATGAGATACTGGACTTTGTCCTTACAGTAATGTGTAGAGCTGTGAGATACTGGACTTTGTCTTTACAGTAATGTGTAGAGTTATGAGATACTGGACTTTGTCCTTACAGTAATGTGTAGAGTTATGAGATACTGGACTTTGTCCTTACAGTAATGTGTGGAGTTATGAGATACTGGACTTTGTCCTTACAGTAATGTGTAGAGTT
>NW_013667596.1:156745-158782 GCF_000517525.1 Limulus polyphemus
TACTCACAGAAGACACGTGAAAACAAGAATAAAACACACCAATTACTCACAGAAGACGCGTGAAAACAAGAATAAAGCACACCAATTCTCACAGAAGACACGTGAAAACAAGAATAAAACACACCAATTCTCACAGAAGACACGTGAAAACAAGAACAAAGCACATCACAATATTTGAAATTCCAATTAAACATGACTTCCTACGCCTTATCAAGTGTTTCTACCCATTATTTTTGTTGATAGGAGTATTTCCAATGAATAAACAACAACAACAAAACAGAAAACGTTACATTAATATATTCATTTATTTATTGCGAGTCTCCTGACGCAGTGGAAGTTCACTGCTGGCAGACATTGACGTTAACAGAATGCCCACATGGTTATATGCTGGCAGACATTGACGCTAACAGAATGCCTTTCTTTTGCAGCAGATAACATTGTCACAACATAGAGTTTCTAGCAACACTCCCCTTGCCCCCCAGTGGCACAGCGGTATATCTGCGGACTTACAACGCTGGAAACCGGGTTTCGATACTGCGGTGGGCAGTGCACAGATAGCCCATTGTCTAGCTTTGTGCTTAATTTTCGTACAAACAAACAAAACACTCCCCTTATTAAATTGTGTGTGTGAAAAGTATGACCGTGAAACATAGAACTGGTATGTAAAGAATTCTAATTTTGTACATTTGTTACTGGCCCGGCATGGCCAGGTGGTTAGGGCGCTCGATTCGCAATCTGATGGTCGCGTGTTCGAACCCCCGTCACACCAAACATGCTCGCCATTTCAGCCGCGGGGGCGTTATAGTGTACGGTCAATCCCATTATTCGTTGGTAAAAGAGTAGTCCAAGAGTTGGCGGTGGGTGGTTATGACTAGCTGCCTTCCCTCTAGTCTTACACTGCTAAATTAGGGACGGCTAGCGCAGATAGTCCTCGTGTAGCTTTGCGCGAAATTCAAAACAAACAAACATTTGTTACTTGCATAAATAGGAAGAAATGGTTACATACTGTATGTGAAACTGTTCTATTTATATATATAATTATGTGTGTATACGAGGGACGTGAAAGATCTTCTAAACATATTTATCATTCCATGCATGAAGAAACGCAATATCTAAATTAGAAAAGTATGCCAGTCAGTTTTGTCTCTTATATAATTAGCATATTTAACATGTAGAAATGTAATGAGTATTGCGTGATCAGGATTGGCCTACCTTGATTGGTGACGTCACGGAACATTTTAAACGTGTGTGTGCACCAAATCACCTAGAAAATATAGTATGTGCATGAGCGCACGTGCATGGCAACGTGTGCAGTGAACTAATTTTTTGCACAAGCACAATGCATTTTAACATAACGTTTGTTATCGTGTAATTACTTAATTGTAGTTACGTTAGGTCAGGTTAAATATACGCACTTCAGAAAATAAAAATCAGCCATTTTAATGACATGTTTTTGTGTGGTAAAGCATCTCACAACGATCGTTTTGGCATTTCTGACGTATATACACGAGATGACTAAATAGGAATGATTTAAAGTACATCACTTCCTGTTCTTCACAATGCACCAAATAACTCATTACACTCAATTAATATGCAAATTGAGTTACAGTAACTTGGTTGTCCTAATTTTCTGTTCAAGCAGGTGCCATTAGTTTGATTGAAAAACCGCGAATAGCAAGCGAAACGGCGACAAATAATAGGAACCGATTACAGAATGCACACACGGTTAGATTTAGCGTCAATGTCTGCCAGCATCTAACCAGTGTGTGCATTCTGTTAACGTCAATGTCTGCCAGCATCTAACCAGTGTGGGCATTCTGTTAACGTCAATGTCTGCCAGCATCTAACCATGTGGGCATTCTGTTAGCGTCAATGTCTGCCAGCATCTAACCATGTGTCCATTCTGTTAACGTCAATGTCTGCCAGCATCTAACCATGTGGGCATTCTGTTAACGTCAATGTCTGCCAGCATCTAACCATGTGGGCATTCTGTTAACGTCAATGTCTGACAGCATCTAACCGTGTGGGCATTCTGTT
>NW_013667596.1:159110-163553 GCF_000517525.1 Limulus polyphemus
GCTTTATTCTTGTTTTCACGCGTCTTCTGTGAGAATTGGTGTGTTTTATTCTTGTTTTCACGTGTCTTCTGTGAGAATTGGTGTTTTATTCTTGTTTTCACGTGTCTTCTGTGAGAATTGATGTGTTTTATTCTTGTTTTCACGTGTCTTCTGTGAGAATTGGTGTGTTTTATTCTTGTTTTCACGTGTCTACTGTGAGAATTGGTGTGTTTTATTCTTGTTTTCACGTGTCTTCTGTGAGAATTGGTGTGTTTTATTCGTGTTTTACATACCCTTTCAGGGGTTCATCAGAACTTATCATTTGCTCTTTTTAGTGATAGCTGTAGTTTTGTTTTTTTATTCCGCACACTGACTTTATTAGGATCCTTACCCAATATTGGGTGCTGTAATATCACTTTGTCAATTAATAGTTTCAACTGAGCGAGAACTGCTCCCCAGTCATTGAGTATGGTGTAATTGAATCGTAGATGTCTGTATAAAGATTTCGGTGGCGATTAGTCTGATTAGAAAGACGGCTGAGGTTATTGTCGTTCTGTCTGAATCGGTTTCAGACATCATTAATACAGTGAATTATCGTCTTAGGTCCCTTAGAGTAGAAATGTAACCCACGTTCAGAAACACTGTAGGTGTTATCTGTCCTTCTAAAGGAATCATGACGTCATTACAGCACTGTTTGGACAACACAACAAGGACTTAGTGCCTCGTGTAGTTTTATCCACCTGTTTTTATATCGATAGTAAAACGTTTTAGTAAGATAAGCGAGTTAAAAAAAATTAAGTTAAACTTTTTTGCTCTATCAATTGTTTTCAGTGTTCATAATCTTTAGCTGGGCGTGTATGGTCGAGTGGTTAACGCACTGGTTTGAATCAAAACTTTTTAAGTTTAAGCCGTTATATGCCACAGAACAGGCTCCGCACTTACAGCGGGCGTTATAACTGTAACAGTCATCCCCGCTATTCGATAATGACAAGCTTTATAGGTAGTTGTTGCTGCTGCCTTTCTGCCCCCATTCTTCCAACTTCTGGTTAGCAGTTCTGAATTAAGGATTGTCTGAATGTTGGGATCTCTGACTTGGAGTCATATAAGACGATTTTTAGGTTGAAAATATCAAAGGCTTTTTTTTTGCGCAAGTAATCTTATATATGTGTTTGTGTGTTCTTTTGTTACCGATCACAAGTTAACATTTTTGCCTCTATATTATATCTTTTTTCCCCTCTGGGTCTTTATATTTGTGAGTTCTTATAATTGTAATATTTGTTAATTTCTAAAAAAATAAAACTGAGAATAAACAGGATTGGAATACGTGCTCCTATCGGATAACCTTATGTATATATTTCTAGCATGTCAAGTAGGAGGGAAAAGGTTCTATATCCCGCTAGGTTTCAGTCAGTTATAGTAAATATAGTAGGGATTCACACCAGTGAGGCACATATCACGGGTAGGGGGCATGTCAAGTTCTGTGTGAATGTGGGTTGTAGCGCTCAGATAATACAGTAGAATAACGTTGTTTGTTTGTTTTTTTACTGTGCGTTTAAGTTTGAATTTTACCAATTCGTAAATATATACTTATCACATCTATTTTCACATCGTCTAACCCGGATCATAGGTCCAGTATAATGATTAACCTCTTCCCTCCATTGTTAACCTTCTCTTAATCTAGAACATACTCTTTGTTACCATTGTTAACCTTCTCGTAATCTAGAACATACTCTTTGTTACCGTTGTTAACCTTCTCGTAATCTAGAACATATCTAGAACATACTCTTTGTTACCATTGTTAACCTTCTCGTAATCTAGAACATATCTAGAACATACTCTTTGTTACCGTTGTTAACCTTCTCGTAATCTAGAACATATCTAGAACATACTCTTTGTTACCATTGTTAACCTTCTCGTAATCTAGAACATACTCTTTGTTACAGTTGTTAACCCTCTCGTAATCTAGAACATACTCTTTGTTACAGTTGTTAACCTTCTCGTAATCTAGAACATACTCTTTGTTACCGTTGTTAACCTTCTCGTAATCTAGAACATACTCTTTGTTACCATTGGTAACCTTCTCGTAATCTAGAACATACTCTTTGTTACTATTGTTAACCTTCTCGTAATCTAGAACATACTCTTTGTTACCATTGTTAACCTTCTCATAATCTAGAACATACTCTTTGTTACCATTGTTAACCTTCTCGTAATCTAGAACATACTCTTTGTTACCATTGTTAACCTTCTCATAATCTAGAACATACTCTTTGTTACCGTTGTTAACCTTCTCGTAATCTAGAACATACTCTTTGTTATCATTGTTAACCTTCTCATAATCTAGAACATACTCTTTGTTACCATTGTTAACCTTCTCGTAATCTAGAACATACTTTTTGTTACTTCTCTTCATCTAGAACATACTTTATAACCATTGTTCACCTTTTCTTCATCTAAAACATACTTTATAACCATTGTTAACCTTTTTTTAATCCAGAATGTAGTATATTTCTGTCGACATTTTTCTACGACAGCTGCTGGTGTGTGCATGTATAAGGCATATAAAGAGTTTACTTAACTTTGATATTTGTGTATTATCTTTTCTCTTGTCATTATCTTATCCTGCATCAAACAGTGCTTACAGAAAAAAAAACTTTCGTGTGCACCGTAAATAATAGATGTTAACTAAATACGTTTGCGAACTTTCGTGTGCTATTCTTATTTTTCGATTGTCATAATTTCAAACAATATCAGTGGGTTTGGTTAAGTGATTTCGTTGGTAAGAACTGGAGTTACTGCACGTTAGGCCACCCCAGGACCTGTAGTTCTGATAGTTCTGAGATAGGGTGAACAGATTTCTAAACCGAAAAACTGGGGGGTAGCCCAGCCTGTAATTTCGATGTAGTTATTACAAATTTGAAATAACATAACTTTTATTTAATTTACTTTAAATTAAATGAACTATTCCACAATGTTTCCAAATACATTTTGAAGTAATTTGAACTACTTTTTTTTGGGTAATAAACACAAAAGGAATGAGTAAAAGTAGCCGAATTACTACTTTTAGATTTTAGCATTACTTTGAAACTTTTTAAGAAATATTTCTGGGAAAACTAATAGAACGTAGAAGTTCTGTTTTGTTTTTGTTCATTAAATAATCATAAAAAGTGTGTTTGATGATAAGCACTGCCCTAACTATCTCCAAATTCAGACCTGCGCAAACCTGGGTTTCTTACCACGTACAAACGGAACTTTCGAGAGGGTGTGACGGTAAGATTAGGTGTTACAACAATGAGATAGTTAACTAGTCCTATTACATTCGTGATTCGATGTAACTAACAGTTTGATGTTTCTATCATAAAACCGGTACGTTATAGGCGTCCCGAGAACTTTTCTCGGAACACTGGGACGAACTACCAAAAAAAAAAAGGTAACTGTCCCGGCAAAACTGGGGCGTCTGGTCACCCTATTCTGAGGAAGAATTGAAGCAATGCGAGTCTAGAAACAAGTTCTCCAGTTCGAAATACATCTCCCAGAATGCATCTGAAACGGCTTGGTAAGTGTTGTTTGTTAGACAGTACTTTCACAAGCGCAGCAGAGCATTCAATTCTCATCACTAAAACCAAAAAAATAATAATAATAAATGTCAGTCGTTTATACAAGGTGAGTGATCATTTGAATATATGCACAAACAATTATACGTGAAAACACACAAACTGTTTCATATTTGTAATACTTATTCGAACTAGGCAACTAGGTAAATTAACAAATTACCGTTTTTTTATCTATTAATAAGACAAGTCTCGGACAGAGAGTCGGCACGAGGGACCACGTGAAAGCATTCCTTCATAAGAACTTGCATCACAATGAACTGAAACGTGTCAAAAGTTATTACCCGTGTTCAGAGTTTTAGCACCCCATCAAGCCATAACTGGTTATTTTGTAGTTATATTGGCTTGCTCGTAGTTATATTCCGTATATTACTTGTATATTATTTTTAAAAAAGTTTCCACCCCCGATGGGATAGCGGTAAGTCTATGGACTTCCAACGCTGAAATCCGGGGTTCGATTCTCCGCGGTGTACACAACAGATAGCCTAATGTGGCTTTGCTCTAAAACAAAGAAACGTGTTTCTGTATCCCGTTTTCACGTTTTTTTTTTTAAATAATGATATGATTAGAATAATCGATAATCTGGATTATATACATATATCGAGTCGATTTGCAAAAGTAATAATTGCTCAGCACTACAAGCATGACGGTCAAACCCCACTATTCCATTAGAATAGGCCAAGAGTTGGCGGAGAGCGCTGTTGACCAGCTACCTTCCAACTAATCTATCAGTTCATAATTTGGGACATTTCGTGTAAATAGCCGTTGTATAACTATGTGTGGATTTCACAAACAAAACTAACCAGATGTTTGCTTAACTTCGAAATCCACTGTACTTAGTCATAAACGAAAG
>NW_013667596.1:164553-168475 GCF_000517525.1 Limulus polyphemus
TATATATATATATATATATCACGTATTTTGTGTATATGTGTGTATGTATCACGTATTTTGTGTATATGTGTGTATGTATCACGTATTTTGTGTATACGTGTATGTATCACGTATTTGAAAACTCTGTTTATACAACCATAATTTTATTATACCGTTATTGTACACATAAAGGTTGATATTACAGCAGTTCCTATTCTTCCCTTGTTGGTTGTAGTTGATGATTACAGTTGGTCCCCACAAGCCACGTGAACAATGTATAAACATCACTGTGGAACATACTATAGTTTATATATAGAACATACCCATATTTGTTTTTTTACATTAGAAACGGGCCGTGCATGTCAAATAATTTATCACCTGAGAAATGTACTATACAGTCATTTACTGTTGTTGTTTTAACGTACATCCGTGTTGTATGTGATTTTATCAGTGGTTTAATTTGGAACTGACGTTCACCGTGTACTAATTATTAAGTAATTTGCTTACGTTTAACAAGATATTTTTTTGGTTGTACATGAACAACAATAGTGAAATTCGCGGGTTGTTTTACTGCATTGTTTCCTACTTTACTTATATACATAACTGTGAATACTATTCCAGTATAAGTATACTTTTTAACCGTCAATATAATATAACTTTACTACGAACTTCATGTATCGTATGTCGTAAACTTTCTATTTGTGTATCAAGATTAATGGCTATTTGTAAATATAAATTCCACACCCAACACACACACACACACACACAGACGTACATACTTGTGTAATAATGTTTTGTACTTGCTTAAATAATAATAATAATAAAATAACTTGTATTTGCATCTGAGTTTCATCCCACTGTTCCGAGGCACGTGTCTATTATATGAGGCTGAGATGTGTCTTCAAACTCGGGTAACCCGTTTAGTCAATTTTTTATATACATTCTGTAAAATTATTCACATTTTATGACTATTCTATAAATATATATTTTTCTCCCAATAACTGGCAGCAATTAAGTATAGTGTGGAAAGGTTGTTGTGGACTTGAACACTGCTATATGCTCCTAGTATTAGATCATTTTTTAGGCCAGGCATGGCCAGGTGGTTAGGGAGCTCGATTTGCAATCTGCGGGTCGCGGGTTCGAATCCCCGTTCCACCAAACATGTTCGACCTTTCAGCTGTGAGGACGTTATAATGTGACGTTCAATCCCACTATTCGTTGGTAAAAGAATAGCCCAAGAGTTGGCGTGGGTGGTGATGACAAGGTGCTTTCCCTCTAGTCTTACACTGCTAAATTACGGACGGCTAGCGCAGATAGCCCTCGTGTAGCTTTGCGCGAAATTCAAAACAAACAAACAATTTTCTAATTTTATTCCATCATGACGTTTGCGAATTGATGATAAATCTAATAGAAATGTGCCCCACTTCACTATAGCTCGTATATCTTGAGATACCTATACCATTCTCCATTATTAGGCTAGTTTAATTTCCTGTTTCTGCGACGCTGTGTGGTGCTCATTAACAAGTTAAATTTACTACTTATAATGGGTTGCTATCTCAGTTGGTATAAGGTTCGACTCCTTTTATATTGGCCAAAATAGACATCGGAGAATTTTTATAATTTTCACATGTCTTACTATATTACAGTTTGAATATTTGTCCAATTTAATCGAGGTTCTGTTCAGATATTTATAGTAAAGATACTGTATAATAACAATACTTTTGTTACGTAAGTATAAATTTAAGTAATTGTTACAGCCGAATTGGTTCACGTTCTGTGACAGCTAGGTTATTACTTGTGGACAGTTGTTTTGTTTGTGAAAAACGTATATGTAGACACTAGTCTTTTAATGTGTCCACTTTTCAAGTAGTATCACATGAACACGACCAAAATGAGGGCTGCTATACGTTTGTTTGTGTGTATTTGTATACTTGTATTCTCCATATTTTGGGGCGCTGGGAAGTAAAGACGTGAAAAAGATTAGAATTTCGTCTGTTTTGAATATACTCAACTTCTTATATATATTTTGATTGAGTTCGTTTAATTTTTAAAATAGAATAGATAACTTTGGATAATTAGCGTATATTATACGTAATTTATTAAATTACTGTTATTAGGCAAGGCTTAGCGATTATTTATACTGTTATTACAGTTGCAACATTACTTTTAATGTTGTGCAGTCAGTAATGGTCTTTAATCTCAACTTCTTTATATTAAAAGCATAATCTCCTGTTTTTTACATAAGAAAGAGAAAAAACAAGGAGAAAAATTACTGCAATTTATTTTTAATGACCCACAAGACCTTGCCAAAAATGTAATTTTAATTTTTCCGCATCAAGACTTGATGATCATTGTTCCGCTTTATTCAAATTAGGCTTAGGCCTTATCCAGAATAAAGGGTAATAAGCTGGCTGGCTTTCACTCGCTTACTTTCATAGGACGAACAGGGTTACGAACAAAATTTCTGAACAACCGAATGCTAAATGTTTTACCTATAAACAATGACACATTAAAAATACCACCCAAACTGGTGCTCACAGGAGCAACGAAGCTCGTGCAGACAGAGGGAGACCTCGATTGATCTACAAGAGAGCGAGAAGAACAGGGGAGTCGAAATATAAACGCCGAGCTGGTTAACAATGCACGCACAGAAAGTGCACCAGACTCTGCTAGTCTCACATTACGATAGTTTATTGCAATGTCAGGAGGATTAGGGGAAGTAAATACTGCATTCAAAAACGTTCCAAGTTTTATGAACATCATATTCTTTCAATAATCTAAAAACCAAACTCTGGGACCCTGAGGACTTCGCTCTCACTGACTTTCATACCACATGCTGGCCCAGAGGCTGGGATGACTGTTGCAGTTCAACATCAGCAATTAACATTGTGACACCTCTCAGTGGATTAATCATTATTGTACAAACCACCCTGACAGCTCATCCTTGAAGTTACCCACATACACCAGGATCAGCGATGTGTACATGAAAGGTAACACAGACCATCATGCTGAAGATTCGAGGTTTCTGACTGACCTGTCTGATTATATTTCACCTCTTTTGAAGAAGCACTGGGAACTTTTAACATATAACTCAACTTCACCAGCCACATTAATACCATAATATCCAGTGCTACCAAAATCATCATTGCACTGAAAGTTGCAAAAGGAAACAGAGCTGAAAAAGAACATCCGCTTATGCTCTACCAGTCTTATCAATTCCATTCTAGATTATGTGCTACCAATGATTAGTATGAGTACTAAACAGCTAGATAAGATTGAAAAAATACAAAATACATGTTTAATACTGGTCATGGGGTGTACTTCATCAACGACCATCAAGATTATATTACACCTCACAAACCTCAGCAACATCACAAAGCACCAGTAACTTACAAGAAAAATTCTTCAACAAGACCTTGCATTGTAAAGACCACGTATTTCATCATTGAACCACTGCCCTTTTCAATTGAGACATTTCAGCTCCACGATGATCCCGTGGACATTAATCAAGCAGCAGGTTGCATAAAAAGCACCTCAGGAGACAGTCATCGCCTGTGTAAAATAAACATCTGGTGCCACTGGAATTTGTGAGATAGAGAGCTGGTTGGGCATTCATTGTTTCACAGACCAAGAATATATTCTGCATATGGCTGATGGAGCATTGAACCTTCCCACAAGTATCATAAGGATGGAACAAGAAGCCATAAAGAAAGCTCTCCTCTGGATTGCTAGAAGAAATGAATCACAAATAAGCAATGCCATCAACATAATATTTGCAAATAACTCGCAAGAAATTGTGTGTAAAATTCAGAGTGATTGGTCATCAGGTGGATGGCAGAAAGTCAAACAGCTGCATGGTAAGACTTTCACCTAGCTGTACAGTCATTTCTCAGTCATATTCACATGAATTGATATATTTATAATTTAATTAATATCTAGTAGA
>NW_013667596.1:169424-176900 GCF_000517525.1 Limulus polyphemus
TCTATTTACTTGTGACCACTCAGTGTATATCACATTATATTCAGTTACTCTAGAAATACACACACAATACTGTCATCAATAGCGTACTAAAATAGGGAAAAGATCAAGAAAATCACAGCAGAAATAAGACTAGCATGCTTCTGCTAAATTGGGCAGAATGGATTGTTTCCAGGCCATTATTTAAAAACACAACAACAACAAAAATCGTTACGGTAGTTAAACAGGATTTCAGACACGTACTAAAGACTAAAGCCAAGCCATACAAAGATAAAGTTAAACAAGGAAGTTGATCAGCTCGCAAGAGTAGCCCCTTTATCAAAATCAATATAGCAAGATATTGGTAAAAATGGTAACCTTGGAAGGTCTTCATTGACATTCAGAGGGAATGAGACTGCTGGGAAACAAAGTGCAGTATGGTGTAGCTGGGAATAACAAAATATCGGGAATCAATAGAACAGTATAGAGTCAGAAGGGCTGGTAACATTAGTAAAGGAACTCTTCTACCTCCTGCAAATCAGCCAGTCTCCACATGAGAGGTTGGTGAAACTCCTACATGGGCTTGCCACCTCTACTCAACTCAATATGCATGTGACTTGTAATCACACATTTTTTCCCAAACGTGTATTTCCTTTATAGCAAGTCTGCTGACGTTTTCCTTTTATCAGTATTGACCCCCTAATCTTTGAAATTAATCCAAGCCATCTTATATTACACTGAAATTACAATTTTAGTTATTATTGGAACCTATAATATTTGTGGATGTACTTACTTTTGCTCATGGTTATTTCACTTTGAATTTTTTCTATAAATTCAGTTCTTGTTTTGTTACAAGTTTGACACCCAAGAATAATTTGACAGGACAAAAGGTTAGATGTTCGATAATTATATATCTGTGCAGAAATACAAGTACTTTTTTTTCAGAATGTTTAGCAGACATAACTTTCTAAGATATTTAACTGGGATCCTATAACAAAATGTTGTATATGGATGTTCTAAGATGGGTAACGTTATATGTTATGTAATTGGTGTGGTAAAGAGATTCATACTATATTTATCTGGCACATTCTGGTAAAACTGATTATTTTTAGAGAAATTGGATAAGTCCACTAAATAACAGGAAGTCTGACAAGATAGATATGATAGAGTAGTTCTGAGTTTTCTCAATACCTGATTCGGGGGAATGAAATAAAGAGATTGAAAACAATATAAAATCCAAAAGCACAATCCTTATTATTATATAAAACACTGTTTGTGTACTTGCTTAGACAATGGATTGTCACTTCTACTGGATTGTAAATACTCTCTCTCTTCCAAAACTGACAAGCTGGAGATCACCTACCAGAGGTGTTTGAATTCAACAAGAGAGAGTATTTACAACATTCAACATTTCCTGCTTCACAGATAATGAAGTATTTACCAAAGCAAGTAGTGATACATCACGTAACTGATCATCATAATTCAGAAATGGGGAGGCCTTAATATCGAGAAACCTCCTGGCATACTATTGAAGAACACTTCTGTCAAAATTATTGCACAACGTGCAGCATTACAGCCTTTCCCTAATGGGCAGAACAAGTATGAGCTCAATAGAATGATAAAGGAGCAAAGGTGTTTAGAACGAAAGTAACGTAACGAATTTTTTCGCCACCTGTTGTGTTAAAACCACAATAACTGATAAATTTAGAATAATACTATATTAATATAAGAAAGTAGAAGACACATGGAACATTTTTACACCACATTAATAACAGTTTTTCTGGTAAAGTGGATGGATGGAAGAGAATATTATATTATATTTATAACAGTTTATATGGTAGTGAGTTTTGGAAAAGTTTATATTATTGTTATCATTACTAACTAGATTAGTTAGTAGTTATTTATATATTTTCTATTATTATTGTTATTAGATACTGATTACTAGTTAGTTTATATTATACGTTTCGTCTACTAATCTGCAGACGCCTTGAGGTGAGTCTGAGGATTGTTTGATGTAGCAGGAGGCGGGATTCGATCCTTGGGACTCTTGTTTGCGTGCTATGTAGAAGACTAATAACGATTACAAACCATCACAATAATTGCTATCTAATAGTCACAACTTTCCCTTATATTACTCACGATTCATATTATATTTGCTTATACATAGGTTATAGGATAGTTTGATGTGTTGTATTTATGTGGCTCCAAATTTTCATTAACATGAGCGAAAAACGTTTACAAATAAAATATATAATTTTTTTTACAACTGCTCCTGAAAATTGTGCATGTAAAACTTTACGTATATTTGATAATTAATTTGTTTTTAAGTTTGGCTTTAGGGAAAGTATTTTTAGAGAGTGTTCATCGTGGGTTGCATGGGCTGATGCTTAGGGCGCTCGACTCGTAACCTAAGGGTCGCGGTTTCATCGTGGGTTGCATGGTCTGGTGCTTAGGGCGCTCGACTCGTAACCTAAGGGTCGCGGTTTCGAATCCCCGTCATCGAACATGCTCGCCCTTTCGGTCGTGGGGACGTTACAATGTGACGGTCAATCCCACTATTCGTTGACAGTAGCCCAAGAGTTGGTGGTGGTGATGTTGACTAGCTGCCTTCTTTCTGGTGGTTTATCACTGCTAAATTATTGACGGCTATTGTAGGTGGCCCTCTAGTAGCTTTGAGCGAAATTCTAAACATACCGAACCAATCATCGTGCGATGTTACTACATAACGTAGTCTAGACACATGTTTTAAAACAGTATTCCACAGATAATTAATTTGTATTGCTCATTACATTGTTGTCCGATGAAGGTACCGGTAAGAGAACCGAAAGCTCGCAAATGAAAGAAAAGTATTTTAACTTGGAGATCCGTTCATGTATAATTCTACAAATTCCCATAGCTGTAGTGGATGATTGTTTAATATGTTTAAACAATTTTCTTCGTTCGACGTAAGATAAAATAACTGGTTGATTGTTTCAAGGTCCATGTAATTTTTATCTTTTTCTCTTCGATTAAAATAAAATGAAAGCTTTGAAGCACTAAAACCAAAATGAGCTTGTACTGTAGTGTAGAAAACGCGTATAACCAGGGATGAAGTTATGTGTCTATTTGCTGAACTTTTGATGTATAAGAATTGTTTATGATGTCTGACGCCAACCGTGGATTGTAAAAATGGAAAACATGTCTAAATTGGTGTGTGTGAAAATGGGAGTCGATTGTATTCTAAACAAATTATTTTATGCATTTAGGTGTGGCAGCACCGTTCGGATATTGCGACCAAAAAGTTTATTATCTGATCTTCTCTTGCATGGAAAAATGCCAAATTGCATCCACAAGGCGTCGCTGAGTTGGCTGTGTTTTTTGCATGTGAAACACGTGGCTCAGTGTTGTTCGATTAAACCGGAGAAGGTCTACGTTTGTTATCAAATATTTGATAACTTTAACTTCAAGACGTGGGTTTTGTTCGCATCACATTTCCAACATAGAAACAGATGAGCCGTTTTTATTCAGATGTAAAGTTGCAGCTCTGGTATACATTTGTTCATTGAAAGACATACCACACATGCTGTGGTAAGTTTCGTTTTATTATTTTTTCATCCGAGTCTTGGAATTGAAGAGATATATAGAGTAAGCCTCCTCTAACTTGGGCAGGATGAGGGATTTATGGTCTAAATATTTAATGTCATAATTTCTACTTTTTAATATGTATTTGTTTAAGAAATGACACTTTATGAAATACACCCACAGGCATGTAATGTCACTCGTGGAAAGCACTTGCGGTTACCATTAACTTCAATAATGAGGTTTCCTTTTAAATTACGATTTTTTAAGTACGGTTATATCAGCCTCTCTTTTGTTGCACCAAAAGCCTTCTATCAGCCACTCACTGATTGCACCACAAGCCTTATATCAGCCATTCTTTGATTGCACCAAGAGCCTTGTATCAGCTACTCTTTAGTTGCACCAAGAGCCTTGTATCAGCTACTCTTTAGTTGCACCAAGAGCCTTGTATCAGCTACTCTGTGGTTGCACCAAGAGCCTTGTATCAGCTACTCTGTGGTTGCACCAAGAGCCTTGTATCAGCTACTCTGTGGTTGCACCAAGAGCCTTGTATCAGCTACTCTGTGGTAGCACCAAAAAACCTTGTATTACTCACTCTTTTAATCGCACCCAGAACCTTGTATCAGCCACTCTTTTAATCGCGCCTAGAACTTTGTATCAGTTACGTTTGATTGCATACAGAACCTTGTATCGACCACTTTTTGATTGCACCACAAGCCTTGTATCGGCTACTTTTTGGTTGCACCCAGAGTCTTGTATCGCCCACTTTTTTAGCTGCACCCAGATCCTTGAATCAACCACTCTTTGGTTGCACCCAGAGCCTTGTATCAGCCATTCATTTAGTTGGGCCCAAAACCTTGTATCGGCCACTCTTTTTAGTTGCACCCAGAGTCTTGTATCGGCCACTCTTTTAGTTGCGTCCAGAGTCTTGTATCGGCCACTGTTTTAGTTGTGCCCAGAGTCTTGTATCGGCCACTGTTTTAGTTGCGCCCAGAGCCTTGTATTGGCCATTCATTTAGTTGGGCCCATAGCCTTGTATCGGCCACTCTTTTAGTTGCGCCCAGAGCCTTGTATCGGCCACTCTTTTAGTTGTGCCCAGAGTCTTGTATCGGCCACTCTTTTAATTGCGCTCGAAGTCTTGTATCAGCCATTCTTTTGCTATTTATACTTTTATGTCTTTTCTTTTCTAATGTAACTAAGTATTAGTGTGTTCGTCTCTTTGTAACAAATATTTTTTGTAGACACCTGACCGTTTATTTGACCTGTGCACAAGGTACCATTCAGGTTGAAATGTCCAGTTTCTCTTGGAGTAGCCTTATATCTGTGACCAGAGAGCACTAACAGAAAAAAAAATCCTCGTTCAAAATCTACACTATTAAATGTGGAAATACCCCTAAATCAACAGCATAAAAGTACATCTAAAGGTAAAATTGCAGGAGTTTCACGTTTTAACTTATTCATAGAAACTAACTTTTGTATGAAGATTTAGTTATATAACTACCAATGTGTATGCACCAAAGCCCGTTGGCTCACCAGTGTTCTCTGAACACTGGTGAGCCAATGAGAAAAAACTCTGTTTTTTCTCATTGGCTCACCAGTGTGCTCTGTTTTTTCTCATTGGCTCACAAGTGTTCTCTGTTTTTTCTCATTGGCTTTCCAGTGTGCTCTGTTTTTTTTCATTGGCTCTCCAGTGTGCTCTGTTTTTTTTTCATTGGCTCTCCAGTGTGCTCTGTTTTTTTTTCATTGGCTCTCCAGTGTGCTCTGTTTTTTTTTTCATTGGCTCTCCAGTGTGCTCTGTTTTTTTCTCATTGATTTATTCAAACTTTTAGATTTTGATTTATTTGTTTATTTTAATATTTAAATTCAACTGTTACAAATTCAAGTACACAAATTTAGTACTTTGATTGCCTATTCAAGTACACAAGTTTCATTAATATCTATAAAAATGATTCAACCGTCTTATCTAGAATGTAGAAGGAACACTTACTTTTTCTAGTAGCTGATCATGGTGTTTATGACATTATATATTTTATATTTGTTTATTTGATTGTGTAACAGAATAATCTTGGCTTATTCCAGATCAATCTAGTGTTCTAGGTCTACCTGCTTCTTTAAGCTGTCCTATATCAATTCACGTTGACAAAACCTTACAGGCTGACTCAGGATGGCCTCAGGCGTGTCCTTATCTTTATGGTGTAGCCCCCTTACCCGTATTTATTTAAGTTCGGGGAGGGGGTAAAACGCGCCCGGGAGGTGATTCACGCGTGATAGATTTGCAGAGTGGCTGAACTCGAATTTGGGATAAAATTTTGTGATCCTGGCCCTCTTTGGGATCAAGGGGCGCCATTTTTGAAACTATATTTATACATCACTGAGAAGCTAGCGATTTCCGATGGCCCTGCTGTGAGGAAGTTCACGTGCATGGGTACCACGCGCAGGTGTTACAACAGTTTTTTTTTTTTATGGAAATAATTAAGGATAATGGAGGCGCTTTATCTGCATTTTGTGGCCTTCGTGGATCATAAGGGAGGCCTTTCAATATGAATGGAGCACGGGTGTTTAATGCCAGTGATTCTAAACGTACTAGAGCTCGTCCACAACCCTTATTGAATTTCTGTTTTTCTTCATTTTTATTGGATTTTCGTGTGCCCTCATATTAACCCTATACCTAGATCTTATTTCTAGAAAGGGTAAAAACATTAAATTTGTTTTGTATTTCTTTATCTTTTCACTTAAGTAGAATTACATGTATTTTAATAGTATTATTACATAATAATAGTGATGTATCCAGTATATTTTCTTTCTCAATATTGTCGTATGTTCGAACATAAAACCAACACTATGGATTTCACTGAATGCACACAGATTTGGCTGATTGCTATATTTCATACGATTTCTGTGCAAAGGAAGGAAATAAAGGTTTACTTTTCCATTTGTGTAAGAGTAAAAATTTATAAGACTATACGATTCCATCGTCTCAGTCTTAAACACTACAGCATCTGACGTCACCAAATATAGTTATTTTTTCGTTAGTGTTGTAAGACGTCCTTCAGGTGATAATAGAATAGCAGAGTTATTTGTTATATACTCTCTATTGTGACTGAAATGTACGTGTGGGTATTATGCTCGCTGTAAAATCTTTTTTGTAATACTTTGTGCCAGTTTATGTTGGGCGCTTCCCAATGTGTCTTAAACTTTATATATATATATTGTAGAGGGCGCTATAGTTTTATAACTGGATCTTTTACTAATATATGATGATAACCGTTTATTTTTATATTCAAACCAATGTGACAATTTTTATATGTGTAGTACATTTTGAACACGGATGATACATTTGAATGCAAAACAAAAACCTAAACCAAGTTAAAGTTAAAAAAAGAAGTGCTTGGTTACGTTTAGAAATTATGACAGGTTTGTTAGCCTACTTACATGAAACCACTTTTGATCGTGGGATACTGATACGTTTTATCCTACTTTATAAGTTATTCACTAAAATACCTTTAGGTATACCACTACCGAAACATGCACAAGCAGTTTTTATATCCCTATCTGGGGTTGAAACCTGTTGTTATCAACTTACTGGTTATGTGCTACAGTATGAACGATGGTAATAATTAAAATATGAGATTGTGTTCGTTGTGAGCTAACAATACCAGTCTACAAACATCGAAGATACACAAATGGTACTGAGGATGTGGGTGCAACAAGACATCATATCTCAACATACCCCTGTTTAAATATCTGTTATCTTGAAGTATTGTCCGTGAGAGAAGTGGTGTTCGGAAAATGATTGCGTAAACATTCTTTAAGAATATCTGTTATCTTGAAGTATTGTCCTGGAGAGAAGTGGTTTTAGGAAAATGATTGAGTAAACATTCTTTAAGAATATCTGTTATCTTGAAGTATTGTCCTTAAGAGAAGTGGTTTTAGGAAAATGGT
>NW_013667596.1:177667-188679 GCF_000517525.1 Limulus polyphemus
GTATTGTCCTGGAGAGAAGTGGTGTTAGGAAAATGATTGCGTAAACATTTTTTAAGAATATCTGTTATCTTGAAGTATTGTCCTGGAGAGAAGTGGTGTTAGGAAAATGATTGCGTAAACATTCTTTAATAATATTTGTTATCTTGAAGTATTGTCCTTGAGAGAAGTGGTTTTAGGAAAATGGTTGCGTACACATTCTTTAAGAATATCTGTTATATTGAAGTATTGTCCTGGAGAGAAGTGGTGTTAGGAAAATGATTGCGTAAACATTCTTTAAGAATATCTGTTATCTTGAAGTATTTTTTATTTTATTATTTGAAAAAATGAACACTTTACTGTATTAATAATACAAACTGCGCATCACCATGTAACTTACATATACTCATACTTACAAGGCACTTACTGTTAATTACTAGAAATTTATCAGACACAAACACCAGCAGTGATTGAAAATTACCAGTAACACACACACCTGCATGGATAATTAC
The DNA here is from genome assembly GCF_000517525.1 of Limulus polyphemus. NCBI lineage: Eukaryota > Metazoa > Arthropoda > Merostomata > Xiphosura > Limulidae > Limulus > Limulus polyphemus. The sequence goes on from NW_013667596.1 coordinate 178,156, forward strand.
TAATGAATATTTATCTTTATGTAGACTACCAGCATTAATACAGAATTTACCCAACTTCTACCAACAGATATCAAACATGACAGACATTACATCAATACTCAAACTTCGTTTATACATATCTACAAAAGGATTTAGATCATTTAGTGAGTTGGGAAAATAATGGTAAATGAGTTTTGATTATAATAAATGCAAGATAATGCATGTGGGTTATCATAATTTAATTATAAGTGTAATTCAGATGGGAATAACCTTAACAGTGTGATGAAATAAAGGGATCTCGGTGTTCTGGCTGATCAGTCTCTTAAACCATCCAAGCAAATAGGATTTTGGGATGTATCTACAAGAATATTGAATACAAGTCTAAAGAGGTTATAATTTCATTGTATAGGTCACTCGTTAGGCCTTCGGATGTTGTGGAGGCAGTACATTCAAGTGTGTTTAAGAGAGAGCTTAGTGATGGCCGAAATGGACTAATTGTTCCTAAACATTGTTGTGTGTGTGTATGCGTGTATATATATATATATATAAACATAGCATGATTTAAAACAGTTTATACTATAGATTGATATCGGTTTTTACCGTCAAAAACGTCACTCTTTTGTTTTATATAAAACAGTGTTTTCCAAATTATAGGGCGCGAACTGGTGGCTGTGGGGACGCGATTTTTTGGTGGGAAAGCCCAAAATAACGACAGAAGAGTTGGAGACAACGATAAACTAACAAAACTCATTTTGCTCTCGCATTTTTTTTTTTCATTTAATTTTTTGTATTAAAAACAGGTAAAGAAAATGTTGATTTTTCCTGTTATCGTTTGCACGAAAATAATTTAATGCGGGGGAGGGGCAACGGAAACTTTGCTGAGTTAGGAGGCACCACTCTTCGGAAAACACTGGTCTAAAAGGTATAGCGGTTAAAAGTTATAGGCAATATTAAAAAGATTAAGATGAAAAGTGGTTAGGGGAAGAAAATTATCCATTATTATGGTAACCCTAAAACCATTTTCAGAGATGTCTACACAACTTTGACACATATATTCACGCATAGTCAACCTCGTCACGTATATTCACGCATAATCAACCTCGTCACGTATATTCACGCATAATCAACCTCGTCACGTATATTCACGCATAATCAACCTCGTCACGTATATTCACACATAATCAACCTTGTCACGTATATTCACGCATAATCAACCTTGTCACGTATATTCACGCATAATCAACCTCGTCACGTATATTCACACATAATCAACCTCGTCACGTATATTCACACAATCGTAGGAGGAGGTGGAAGAATCTTAAATGTCAAACCCTTGAAGAAAAACTTCAATAACATTTTTTGTACTTGTTAATAAAAGTACGTCAAATCAAATTATAGACATGTAACTGTTAAATTACTAAAACGTTTGTGCTGTTAATAACATTTTGTGGATGCGTATTAACCTCGACACTCAATCTTGTGGTCATTAAATCCTCATCTTTTGTGGCTAGTTTTGTTTGAATTGATATTTATTAGGATTAAATAATGTATCCAAAATTAATGAAGGCACTGCAAAAGTCAGTAGACATTCACTTCAAGTACACAACTTGAATTCGGTTAAAGATAATTCCTACTTAAAATTGAAACACACTAGGACTGATCTGTTAGTTATCTTTCACTCTCATTACAAAGCAAGCATGTATATGTATGTGTTTCATATACAAGAAAAATTTATTCTTGAAAATGTAAACTTGTAATAGAATAATGGTGAGAATAGAGTTAGATAACACTTTTGGTATGGGAATAAAATAAAGGGGTTTTGATTGTTGTAAGTTCTGAAGTTTAAATGTGGTATTTGGATACCTGCTTCTGTTCTTATTCTATACGCCATTGACCACTTCGTTATATATATATTGGTGTTCTGAAAACCAATCTAAATGTCACATGCGGTATTTAATAAATTAACCGCGTTGATAAGTCGCTTCTTTTTGCCACAGACTGTATTCACGTGGATTAAGTACGCCCCATTTAGTACGTTCTGGTGAACTACTGGCAGTTAGTTACCGGGGGGGGGGGGGATTCAGGGTGGTTGAGGGAAACACCTGTGATGGATTAAGAGGACGTCAATTCTGATAAGCCTCTTCCTCTTAGAGTAGCTGTCATCTTCCTTTCGGGTGTTTGGTTTTCCTGTGTGTGTGTGTGTTTCTTATTCTTTCTCTGTCGTATATAAATCAAATTACAGGCATGTAACTGTTAAATTACTAGAACGTTTATGCTGTTAATAACGTTTTGTGGATGTGTATGCCTGACTTGTAGTCGTCCTATAGTTCAGAACAGAATTGTTAGACATTGAAGTATATATATGACGTCAAAATAGAACGGTAAAAACATTGCTAGTCCCTTTTAAGTATTCACGAGTGTGTGAACCTTATAGCGGTATTTAGTGTTAATTTGCTTTTGAAGGAACTTAATCGAACTCGCTTTATTGGAGTTCAAGGCATTTTTAAAATGCTGAAATCAAAATTCGACTCGCTCATATTTTCCTAGTAACACAGCTGCTAGATTGGCAATAAACCAGTAGATTCACGCTGTCAACTAAAGTATTCATGCTTAATTGTCTAAAGTACAGGTGACTTGTGTGTTGGGAGGTGTTCAGTCCTTCTTCATATGTTAACCTCGGCAATCAACCTTGTGATCAAACATATGGCTCTGGTTTTGTTTGGATGGAAAGATTGATTGAAGGGGCGTGCAGTTTTTGACATTTCCTGCTTTAACTTTTATTCCAACTGAAAAAGGCTTCGTTTATGAATTATTTATCTACAAACACACACACATACACTATCTTGTGATTTGTTTGTTTGTTTTGTATTTCGTGCAAACCTACACGAGGGCCATCTGCGCTAGCCATCCCTAATTTACCAGTGTAAGACTAGAGGGAAGGCAGCTAGTCAGCACCACCCACTACCAACTCTTGGGATACTCTTTTACCAACGAATAGTGGGATTGACCGTGACATTATGACGCCCCCACGGCTGAAAGGATGAGCATGTTTGGTGGGAAGGGGATTCGAACCCGCAACCCGTAGATTGCGGGTCGACCGCCCTAACTACCTGGCCATATGGTAAACAGTAAAGTTGTCGTTACTTTCTAATCAAAGCAAGTTGCATATATACATAGAACTAAAAAAATAGACCCAGTAATTTATATAGTTAATTTAATATATCGATCTTGCTTATGTAGAATAATAATTCTTAAAAAAAAACAACGCAGAACACTTTGTCCGAAAACTAAAGAACTTTGACTCCACTGCCCATTAGGTAAGCTTTGATGTAACTTCTTTATTTACAGAAGTACCCGTGCAAGAATTATGCAACATCGTGCGGAATCATTTAAAAAAAAGAAGAAGTTCACTCAGATAACCCTCATGTAGCTTTGCGCGAAATTTAAAACAAACTAAACCACTCGTGTCCCCTTAGCCAAACTACTCGAACTTTTGACAACGTTAACTAGTTTTCAATACTAAAATAAACATTTCGATCGATGTTAAAAATGTATATTTAGTTCTTTTCATTTAATAGTTTTTGTGTTACAACGCAAGTAGTAAAATATATTGGACTGTAAAATCAAGATTTGTTTCGTGAATTTTCTTTCATGTGTATTTTAACGTGTTATTATTTTTTATGTTGTTGTTTAATTTGAATATGATTGACGTCGTAATGCTGGATCGTAACTTGTGTTACGTTCTTTTGTCATTTAAATCTAAACTCGCGTTTGTTATCTTTTAAACTCTGGTACGTGAACCACCTAAATATACCAGGTCAACCTGGTGAAACGTAGTGTATTCATACACTTCGAACTTCAAATAAACCCGAGGCTTGGCATGGCCGAGTGGTTAGGGCGCGGGTTCGAATCCCACCAAACATGCTCGCCCTTTCAGCCGTTAAGTCCCACTATGTGGTATTACAGGGACCCTGTAACTAACAACGTCACGGACCTACAAGCATACTGGTGCTTTAGAAACCTTACTTTTAAAAAGATGGTGAAAATCCACACAGACCCTCATTGGTAAATCTAGGGTTGAATACCATAGCCTGAAGATGGACAAGTAAACTTAGCGAGCGCCGTGAAATGCCAATTACTCTTGAATAAACCCTTTTAATAAGAAAAACCAAGCATCATTTATAAATCTAGCAAAAAAAAAATGTATCGTTATAACTTGCCTCACCATGGAGGTTCTTCGGTAAGCCCTATAACGCTAAAAATCAGGTTTCGATAACTGCGGTGGCAGATAGTCCATTGTTTAGCTTTTTGCTTGGTATTGTGGGTAAATCAGATGAATGAAGGATGTTGGAATTGCAACGAAACGTAAAGTCACGTATCTTCATAGTGTAGTAGATCAAAGTTCTTGGGTAGTATTTTTGTTCCTCTATCTGTTGCTGCTTCCCGAAATGATTCGTCAAACCCCTGGGGGTATTGCGGGGGTATATAAAGAATATTTATAGCACCTGGTATTTTACTCTATGCTTTTACATGTGTTCCAAGTCCAATCAAAATCTGTGTGATACACATTAATTTGAGATCCGTCCTTCGGCATCCGCGTAACAGTAAAAGATCCTGTGCCCTGTTTTAGCTGTTACAATCCAGCGTTTTTTAGAGACTTCAGTTTAAGTTTATATCTGTATTCGATACATTTAAAGTTTAAAGCATAAAACATCTCCAACAATCTCCTGACTGACAGATGGAGCGCCAGTACGGTCGATAAATGGGTAATGTGTTTCTAGATTATAAAATGAAATCAAACATGAACAATAATGATGCATATATCTTTACACCAACGAACCAAAGGGCGAATTAGTTTTCTCACAAAAGTACTTGTGCAACTGGCACGATTGTTTTGAATGGCTTAGGAGGCACTCTGTGTAGATAAGTTTCAAGCTTATCATTCACCTTCAAATCTCGGTAAACAGACGAAATAAATGGATATACGACTTACACTAGCTGCTCAGATTCACCCAATGAGAGAGATATTGAGGGTAGTTGTGTGAGACTCAACGTGTATGACGTAACATTTGATTTCCGGAGGAGTTGGAGTGGTTCTGGAGAAAAGAACTCAAATACCAAAACCGCTCTTGTCCATATAAGTGTAACCCATTAAAGTGACAAGACGTACAAGTAAAAACTAATGGATGAGGAGAATTAAGCAACCTTCTAGACGGTGTTCATCACAAACTTGTAATAATGTTTTTCTTTAGCCGTAGAGCTAGTTACAAGTTATCAGAAGCCGGGGACTTGCCAAGCAAGTAAGTAGAATCTGTGATGTTGTTGTTATTATTTAGCCACAAAGAAAATTTATTGTTTTACCGAAGAAGTATAGACGTTGCTCAGTGATTTTTAATTCAGAGTTGTATACATATATCACAGTTCAGTGAGGTGAAGGCCGTTTGAAAAATCAACGGTTGCAACAAGAAGTACAAAAGCCAAAACTTTGGTAAAAGTCTCGTTATATAATAAATTAACGCACAGGACTGACACGTGTAAAAAAAAAAAAAAACAATAGGCTGTATAATTCCCAAGTGATTAAATGTCAAAATTACTCACGATTCCTGTCGGTCATGAGTATTTAATATGTTTATTCCTTCTGTAAAACGATAAGCCAAGTTTTATAACAAATTTTTTTTATAACTTTAGACAAAAAAGTATAGTTTACACGTACACAATTAAAGAAACTATATATGTCATATGTATATTAAGTTATGCTTGATAAGTTTTGTTTTGGCTTCTATTACTTCATGAACCTTCACCCACCCACCCCCAAAAAAGAGGCGTTTATTGTCAAGTTTAACATATCATGTATTGTTTTATGACAGTTTTTGTTACTGCTTTCATATAACATATCAATTGAAAAAAATAACAGCGGACATCATTTTACAAAGCGCATATTTATATGTGTATTTAAGTAAGGGTTTTTTTTTCAAAAAGTAATATTAAAGTTTGTGATTATATTTTAGATATATTCGTAAATGTTTATTAAACCTATATTTGCCAGCAACACCAGCGAATGTGTGTATATATATAAAATCTATAAATATGAGTGGTTTGATTAGTCACGTAACTTTCCATTTTTAGAAAATTTATCATTTGAGGGAGTGGTCTACTTTATCATGTAGAGCGTGATATCTTTTTATTGACAATCATTGTGTAATCAAAGTAAAGTAAAGCATTTGAGGTATGCAGGCACAATATTTTCTTACCGCCCTATATGATATAGAATTTTCCAAACCTTTTGTGTATACTCTGCATCTAGTCTGAATACTGAATTTCGGTCAAGAGAGCTATTAAGCTCCTTTCACCCTAGTTACTCACGGAATTGTGTCATCCAACTTGGATGTTACATGCGCTTTCTTGTGGGAAAGATTCCAGTAGCATGGGTAATAATGTATAGAAAAAACTGTAATATTTTGCACTGGCAAATTAGATGATACCCTTCTGTTTGAAGTGAGAGTGACCATCAGTCACGTGGGTAACGTCTGAGTCTCGAGGAGAATGGCATTTTTGTTAGTGGTATAAAATTTCATGTTTTTTCATTCTGGAATAAGATTTTAAGACGCTTTTATGATTGACTAGACTGATTTGCTTTAAATATACTGACAGATCTGTAGTAAAGGCGACAAACACACACACAAACGCTAGTACACTTATTCTAAACTTTGATTGTGTTTGTCTGAAATAAAGATTATTTCACTGTGTAGGACATTACGTCCAAGTTCCTTCTTTGCTTCGAACTCATCGAGGTTAAGATAATTTACATTTCAGCTCTGTAAAACATTTTCTGACAGGTCTACTTTTATTCTTCTGCTCCTACTAGTTTACTCCAAGGGAAATCAATGAATTTAAGAATACCACACACTTGTACTAAGTTTGTTATAACAGTACGAAAAAGGTCAAGTACTTGTACCAAGTTTGTTATAACAGTACGAAAAAGGTCAAGTACATGTACCAAGTTTGTTATAACAGTACGAAAAAGGTCAAGTACATGTACCAAGTTTGTTACAACAGTACGAAAAAGGTCAAGTACTTGTACCAAGTTTGTTATAACAGTACGAAAAAGGTCAAGTACACGCTTGTATAGCAGGCAGTGCATCAATAAATCTTACAAAACTGATAGATATACAAACTAGGGATGATAATGTAGTGTAATATTTCTATAAATAGTAAAGATGTTAATATTATTAATTAAGATCGTTTAAAAAGTGTACAAGTTACAGTTTTGACTCGTATGATGCACCATAGTTACATCATACGACAACAACGATCCTGGTGTTGAAACAATTAAGGTAAGAATCATATCGGCTTGGTATAAATGGGAATAGATATGGGTATCGCTATCATTGTTTCCTCTTACCAAATAAAATACCAGTTCCTGAAATGAATAAAAGCTACTGTGATCAGACTGCAATGAACGATGTTAGGCCACGTGATTTAAAATTATTGTATGTATAGAAGTGAAAAAAAAATTTTAAATAACAGTTATCGCTATAAGTAGTTGAAACGTGGATATTTGGATATACTATAGAAACATCAAGTAAATGCGTTTAGTATGAGCGGATTGTCGCCAGGATATCATTTGTAGATGTATATTTTGCATAGTTTAGATATCGGAAATAATTCAATATTATCAAAGTGACACGTGTTTCTTTAATTGATCTCCATCAATTGGGTTAATATACGCAACATGATGACATTGTTGTTTTTTTTTATCCCCCCTCTTTGAATTCGGTTAAGATAACTACTTGGTTCGTTGCTGACATTCGGTTAAGATAACTACTTGGTTCGTTGCTGACATTCGGTTAAGATTACTATTTGGTTCGTTGCTGACATTCGGTTAAGATAACTACTTGGTTCGTTGCTGACATTCGGTTAAGATAACTATTTGGTTCGTTGCTGACATCCGGTTAAGATAACTATTTGGTTCGAAGCCTTTTCGTTTAATGAGTACCTTAATCTACTTAAGGGCGTCATCTACCGGTTAACGATCCAAGACTACGAATAGAGGAGGGCTGGTGGTTAGGGCGCTCGACTCGGGTTGCGGGTTCGAATCCCTTCACCTAACATGTTCGCCCTTTCAGTGGTGGCGGTGTTATGATGTGACGGTCAAGCCTTCTTTTCGTTGGTAAAAAGTAAGCCAAGAGTTGGAGGTGTCGACTAGCTGCTTTCCCTCTGGTCTGTTGCTTCTTAATTAGGGACGGCTAGCGTAGATAGGGCTCGAGTAGCCCTGCAAGGTATTGAACAAACAAAAATGAATTGAAGATTCGTGTTTCACAACTCGTTGCCCTAAAAATTCGCTCTACACTTTGGGGTCGTGTCTACGCTATAAGAGTGATGGTCGAATTCCACTAATCGGGCAGACAAGATTAGTTCAAGAGTTGGCGGTGGGTGATATTTACTATATGTCTTCATTCTACTCTATCACGTTAAAATTAGACTACGCAAGCTTTCTTCCACACTAAAACAGCTTAAACCGTGATAATTTATATAACACTAATACAGTTTAAACCGTGATAACTTATATAACACTAATACAGCTTAAACCGTGATAACTTGTATAACACTAAAACAGCTTAAACAGTGATAACTTATATAACACTAAAACAGCTTAAACAGTGATAACTTGTATAACACTAAAACAGCTTAAACAGTGATAACTTGTATAACACTAAAACAGCTTAAACAGTGATAACTTATATAACACTAAAACAGCATAAACAGGGATAACTTATATAACACTAAAACAGTTTAAACCGTGATAACTTATATAACACTAAAACAGCTTAAACAGGGATAACTTGTATAACACTAAAACAGCATAAACAGGGTTAACTTATATAACACTAAAACAGCTTAAACAGTGATAACTTATATAACACTAAAACAGTTTAAACCGTGATAACTTGTATAACACTAAAACAGCTTAAACAGTGATAACTTGTATAACACTAAAACAGCTTAAACAGTGATAACTTGTATAACACTAAAACAGCTTAAACAGTGATAACTTATATAACACTAAAACAGTTTAAACAGTGATAACTTATATAACACTAAAACAGCATAAACAGTGATAACTTATATAACACTAAAACAGCTTAAACCGTGATAACTTGTATAACGCTAAAACAGAATAAACAGTGATAACTTGTATAACACTAAAACAGTTTAAACAGTGATAACTTATATAACACTAAAACAGCTACAACTTATTACTATAGCACTCATTCACAATTTTTACTGATAACGGCTACAATTTTATATTAAACTATTCTAATGAGTTGTAATGTGATTAAATTGTATGTAGATAAACTGGTTAATGACTTCATAAATATGTTGAGAGAAGGATTTACTGGTAAGCTTATCCTTCTCTAAATTAACCTTAGGCTTATTGAGAATTTATATACAACAGGCCCTCTGTAACTTATCGGTAAGCTCGAAGGCTTATGATGGTAAAATTCGAAGATCGATCACTACGGTGAGTACAACAACAAAAATCCATAAATCAGCCCTTCCCATTTTTTACTCCTGTAGAGACGTCTTCGTTGTCTACATACCATAATAGGCAATTAATAAAAGTTGCGTGAGAAATAGCGTCTCTTCTAAACTATTTCCACGTGTTTATTAAGTTAAATGCGTTACCGATAAACATAGACGGTTAAGCATATTAAATGCACGTGAGCTTTCGTGTTTATTAGACCAAAGATATTGAACTTGTGTATGTATGTGTGTTCGTATCTATTTATGTTTGGACTCAACTCGTGATCTATAAAATGCATGTGTAACATCTTAATAATTACACTTCATTCCAGTACATTAAAGCCCGGCATGCCCAGGTGGTTAGTGCGCTCGACTCGCAATCTGCGGGTCGTTGGTTCGAATCCCCGTCACTCGCTATTTCAGCCGTGGGAGCGTTATAACTTTACGCTCAATCCCACTATTCGTTGGTAAAAGAGTAGCCCAAGAGTTGGCGGTGGGTGGTGATGACTAGCTGCCTTCCCTCTAATCTTACACTGCTAAATTAGGCACAGCTTGTGTAGCTTTGGGCGAAATTCAAAACTACCAAACAACCATTAAATTAAAGCCACCTCCAGTAATAATATTATATACACAAAGAAATTTCAATGCCGTAACGGACCAGTTTGCAAGTTCTTGTAAATGATAGAAACAATAAATAAATATTTCGTTTTAGAAAATAAAATAAATAATGTGCTATTTATTCTTACCATAAAAATCTGATTTGTAACAGACTTAAAGAAAAAGCTATAATAACTAAAAATTCATTTGATTAATCAGGCTCACACCTTAACGGTAGTTGTTTATTAAAACTGATGATATATATTGTTGCGTCATCGAGATCACGTGACTATTCTCACGCCCTCTAGTTTCTAGAACTATCCTGTACCTTGGCGAATACTCTAGCAATTACTAGATATAGGGTAGTCTGGTATATAAAAGAGGGTGACAACGTGACGGAATAATGTAATGTGTGTAGACAGT
>NW_013667596.1:189663-193659 GCF_000517525.1 Limulus polyphemus
TATGTATTAGTGCTTAGGCCACTACTATGTCTGTCGTATTCCAGCCGGCCTAATGAGACCTAGTATGGATGAAAGGCCTCGACGACACTGGATATACTAGATGCCTTGTGGTTTTATTGATGGATTCTTAGAATTTATATATGATGTAAATATTCAAAACGTGTATTATAGAAGGTCCTCACTACACGAGTAGATTCTACTTTAAATACTGTACTTGTGGTTTTCAGTCACCATCCATATGGTTATTAATACGATAAGTAGAGTGTCAGGTTTTGTATAGGGCCGGATTCTCTATAGTAGGTGTCTGTGACTTGTTGGCGATAAATTTCAACAATAAACAAACATCACAGTCCACTTATTTTAAAATAATATATTAAAACAGTTCAAGCATATATACAAATGTTAGTTCATTCATGATGTTAGAAAAACACGTAGGTTCAAGAAGTCTTGATAGAAACGAATAAAAACTATATAACTCGAGCGCTTTCGAAAGATGGACCTTTCGAAAGCACTCGGGTTATAGGTTATGGATTTCCAAAACAAATGTTGGTTATCAACAATTGTATCCAGAGCTTTAACTCGTTCTCTCTTTTTCGTCAAAGTCCACACAGGCTGGTTTAGTTACTTTAGAACACAACTGACAAGACAAATTATTCTTCTTTACTCTGTTATTACAATACAGTCTGTGATACTTTCATTTTAAAATCACCACTATCCGCGTGTTATAGCTTATAGCTAACAAGTAGTCTAGATCTACCTAACTATATATCTCACAAACTTAACTTGAACTACACTTTGAACTCGTACTTATAAATAGCCCGACTGAGGCTTAGAACGTCCCACACACTACGAGATATTATGATGTAATAATACTCGAGAAAACTAAGAAGGTTCTAGTAACATGACGAAATAATACTCGAGAAAAACTAAGAAGGTTCTAGTAACATGACGAAATAATACAGCAATCGCCAATTTACGACAGTTGAACTATACCACGTACGACTCGCACAGTTACGTAAACAAACCTGCGATAAACTATCGCTTCTAAAAGTAACTCAATTTAAAACTCCTGCTATACCTAAATTAAAACAATCGTGTATATCTAACAGAATGGTCTTGTATTTATTAGACAGAAATGTAGATGTATTATCTCAAGCCCGTAGCCAGGGGACTGCGAACGATCACCCAATCCCGCCGGAGTTCTGCTCGCTTATTAAAATTTTTTTTCCCCTTTCTTTGATGATGGCGTCTCATTATATAATTACTTTTGTAACACTGTGCATAAATGCAGAAACAGCATTTTCATACTTATCAGAGAAAATTTACTAGAAATGTTTATTTCCTGTGATAATAAAGAAATCATTACATATTTAGGATTTTTTTTTTTTATCTCTGGGCACTAAAGTTACACATGAAACGAGTTCCTCTGTGGATCAAATAGAACCGCCTCCACTTCCAGACCTGGCTACAGGTTTGACTATATTTATTGTGGTCTATCTGTAATACGTATTTATAGCTATGTATATAATATCTGAGGGTCGCGGGTTCGAATCCCCGTAACACCAAACATGCTCGCCCTTTCAGCCGTGGGTGAGTTATGACGTGACGGTCAATCCCACTATTCGTTGGTAAAAGAGTAGCCCAAGAGTTGGCGGTGGGTGGTGATGATTAGTTGCCTTCCCTCTAGCCTTTCACTGCTTTGCGCGAAACTCAAAACAAACAAACTGTTTAGACATGTAGTTTTACTTCAGAGGCTAGTGTAGCTCAAGGAGGGGTAGTTAGCCCCATACTCTTCATCATGTATGTAAGCGACATGCCTCTAGACGACCCAAATTTTTGCTTCACCTCACAATATGCAGATGATGTAGTTATCTGTAAGAGTTCCGCAACACCATCTATAGCTGCTACAAACTTACAACATTCACCAAATACCATTACCGAATACTGTTCCAAGAAACGAATAAAAATCAATATACCTAAAACACAAATCCTAGTACTCGCAAAATTAAAGAAACTAATCAAAAATCATCCCCAAATTGTATTTAACCGGAACACTCCTCCAGACAACTACATCAGCAAAATTTCTTGGTCTTACATATGATACAAAATTAACCTAAAAACAACAACATATAAATGAAATATCAAACAAAATCTGGCAAACAATAAATCAAGTTGGAAGTATGCCAGGAAATAATATAGGAACAACACCAAGAAATATATTTAAAATATACAAATAATATATACGACCGGTTATAGAATATGCTTGTCTAGTCTGGATTAATGTTGCACCCAACAAAATTAAGACTAAACAACAAAATGTAATACTCACTAGCGCATACAAAGTTCTCCGCTCAACAAATTCTCACTTCCTACACAAATATGCAAACTTACAACTACTTCATGACAGACGTCTAACCAGATCATTCACCCATTTCAAGAAAAATCTACATAAAAACGAAACGTTACGCGCATTGGATCGTTATATCATACATGATGGAAATGAGCCTAAGTACCTCTCACCCATAAACATGTACTATAAGTTTAGTAATATACCACCTATTGCTAGACCTACCTAAGTTATCATTATGTAGTTTATAATATAGTGTATTAAAGGGTATTTATGTAAATACACGTAAAATAAGCCACATCATGAAAGGCATTGGGATATATATGGACTTGAAATTAGCATCTATATCGCAGTGAAAATGGTGAACGTTTGAACGTTAATGGACATGACCATGATAGGGGAATTAAATTCATATAATAAACTCTCATGAAAAAAATACCCACTTTTATGTCGCGTTCAACATTTGGCAGTGTATAAAAATGCCGAGAAATCAAAGTGCTGAAAAATGAAAACAACACCTAAGACGAGGGGAAACAACACTCCCGATGCGGGAGGAAGAGGTCTAGATTGCACCCGACCCTCCCAGGTCCAAACAAGGACCTAAATCCTAAATAGATATATAGTTCGCAAACTTAAGTGAAACCGTGAAAAATCTGTTATATTTGACGTACTAATGTGTATTCTATAAACTTCGGTTATATTTGACGTACTAATGTGTGTTCTATAAACTTCGGTTATATTTGACGTACTGATGTGTATTCTATAAACTTCGGTTATATTTGACGTACTGATGTGTATTCTATAAACTTCGGTTATATTTGACGTACTGATGTGTATTCTATAAACTTCGGTTATATTTGACGTACTGATGTGTATTCTATAAACTTCGGTTATATTTGACGTACTGATGTGTATTATATAAACTTCGGTTATATTTGACGTACTGATGTGTATTACGGTACGTCAAATATAACCGAAGTTTATAGAATACACATCGGTACGTCAAATATAACCGAAGTTTATAGAACACACATTAGTACGTCATATATAATCGAAGTTTATAGTTTATAGAATACACATGGTACTGGTTCAGACAAAGTCGTATAACAAAATTCACTACGTGCTGCTTCGAGTTGATGAATGCGATCTTTTTTACTTTTTCTTTTGATTTTCTTATCCACAAGGTTGAGCATACGTAATCGGAAGTAGACCATTTTCAAAGAGGAATAACAGACGATCAAAACGGTACCACCTTTAATGACTGATACATTTACTGATGGGCCAATTTTGACAAGATATGTATCACGGAATATCAAACCAAAAACCGCCATTTTTCCATTTCACTCAAGTAATACAGTTAGTACTTACTAACACATGGTGTATTCTTAATACGAACTATTCACAGCCATCATCACTGTCAGTCGATAGCAAATAAGTTAGAGGTGATCCATAGACGGTATTTACTAAAGATGTGTCGATACTTCGTCCGAAACGATACGATCTACGTATCTTCACGAAATTTGGCAAGCTTTCAGTAAACATTATAATTCTTTTGTACAGAAAAAAATAAGAATTTCTAATAAAGTGTTTTCGCTAAAAATTAATGATTCAATAAAGGAAGATAAGTATTGAGTACTACATGTTGTCTT
>NW_013667596.1:194136-201304 GCF_000517525.1 Limulus polyphemus
TTAACAATAACAAAATAGATAGACAGATATTAACTTTTTATATTATTTTACTTCTCTTGCCAGCTGCCATTTAGTTGATCGAACCTGAAAATTTGAAAAAAAAAACACTGTAAGGTGTGAAGTATTTAAATAATACAATGTTAGTAGTATAGATAATAAGTTACTGACAAACTTTGGTAAAACTTCTGTATCTAGATACGTGTCGTATCGACTACTATGATCACATACATACCCTTAGTATTTACCCACCGATTGCAAACGGTTTCTTTATTTTTTCCTATTTGTTGGTTTCGTCGTATATCGTTTTCTATAATTACGTTGGTATCCGTAACCACTGTTTCTTTGGCATGTGTATGTGTGTGTAATTTTGATACAGCACATTTTGCCTAATCAGTGGAATATTATTTACACTTGCAAGACTTGAAATGATCAATGTAAATATTTGTGATTAATATAACTGACCATTGAACGTCTCAAGGAAAGTTATAGATAAGTGATCGTTGACCTTTGTACTACATTGTAAGTACTTTGTGTGCACGTGAAACACATTCGTACATTTAAGCAGGTTGGCATTTCTCGTTCATTTCTATGTTTCTGAAGAAGAAAGAAACGAATATTTTATTTAACAAGTCTCGTACATTCATAGTTACCCAGGTACACAAGTACGAGTAATCGGACTTTTCCATGATTTGTTTGTTGTTAAGCCCAACGCTACACAACAGTATATTTGTGCTTAGCCCACACCACGTATTGAAGGCTAAGTTGATGACAAGCTAATTTTTGCTCTGTTTTATCTTCATCGTTTATTTGTTTTAGAATTTTCACGCAAAGCTACACAAGGGAAGATAGCTGGTCAACAACAACACCCACGGTCAACACTCTTGTCCTACCTCACATGGCACCAAAATACGGAGCCGGTTTTTCTGGAAAATTAAATATCTTGGAATTCCTCTTTTACTCATTTGCCCCCAGTGGCACAGCGGTATGTCTGCGGACTTACAACGCTAGAATCCGGGTTTCGATACCCGTGGTGGGCAGAACACAGATAGCCCATTGTATAGCCTTGTGCTTAACTTCAAACAAACAAATACTTTTACTCCTATATCTCAGAAGAAGAAAGAAAGTAAAACAAATCATTTGTGTTATAAGTCATGTACATTGGTGTAGGAAGGAGTCGCAAAGTGTGGGTGCTTGGCTAGACATGCAAATTAATTAACTAATTGATAGAATGGCGCTACTTTTGATGTGACTTGGGTCTTGGATGAGCGTGCGGACCACGCGGAGAGGCCCCCTCGCCAAGCACAAAATGAAAATAATTTAATGCTTAAACCGTTTCAACGATATACACAAATGTTAGTGATATGGTCCTGACTCTTCGACAGTATTCATAAGTTAATATTTTATATCGCTTTTACAGTTTTGTTACGGATATTGGGTTGAAAATTAAAATTATGAAGCTGTTATTATATAATATTTATACGATTTCTTTTTGATGTTACACGTGATCTCCTTTTAAAGAAAGGAAAAATAAACGTATGTGGATATGTCGATGGTGGTGTTTTATGTTTTTTAATGTTGTATGTGTGTGTTTTCACGTGTTGATGGGTAAATAAGCGAAATGTTAGTGGAAAGTAAGTTTTCTTTATGAACTTCCTCTAACGTCTTAGTTTACACACTGGCATCTTTCTATTATGAACTTCCTCTAACGTCTTAGTTTACACACTGGTATCGTTCCATTATGAACCTCCTCTAACGTCTTAGTTTACACATTGGTATCTTTCCATTATGAACTTCCCCTAACGTCTTAGTTTACACATTGGTATCTTTCCATTGTGAACTTCCTCTAACGTCTTAGTTTACACATTGGTATCTTTCCATTGTGAACTTCCTCTAACGTCTTAGTTTACACATTGGTATCTTTCCATTGTGAACTTCCTCTAACGTCTTAGTTTACACGCTGGTATCTTTCCATTATGAACCTCCTCTAACGTCTTAGTTTACACACTGGCATCTTTCTATTATGAACCTCCTCTAACGTCTTAGTTTACACGCTGGTATCTTTCTATTATGAACTTCCTCTAACGTCTTAGTTTACACGCTGGTGTCTTTCCATTAT
This sequence comes from Limulus polyphemus, assembly GCF_000517525.1. Taxonomy (NCBI): domain Eukaryota; kingdom Metazoa; phylum Arthropoda; class Merostomata; order Xiphosura; family Limulidae; genus Limulus; species Limulus polyphemus. The sequence goes on from NW_013667596.1 coordinate 196,253, forward strand.
GAACCTCCTCTAACGTCTTAGTTCACACGCTGGTATCTTTCCATTATGAACCTCCTCTAACGTCTTAGTTTACACACTGCTATCTTTCTATTATGAACTTCCTCTAACGTCTTAGTTTACACACTGGTATCTTTTCACTATGAACCTCCTCTAACGTCTTAGTTTACACACTGGTATCTTTCCATTATGAACCTCCTCTAACGTCTTAATTTACACACTGGTATATTTTCACTATGAACTTCCTTCAACGTCTTAGTTTACACACTGGTATATTTTCACTATGAACTTCCTTCAACGTCTTAGTTTACACACTGGTATCTTCCAATACTTTCTCTTGAAACTGTAGCATTGGTTTGTTTTTTTAGATGCAGTAGTTCATATAGTTGTTTTATTTATACAATATGCACGTATCTACTATAATGAAATTTCCAAAAATTAGTGTGCAGTAAAATGTAAAATGCTTATAGATCTGATATCAGTACTACAGGAATAGTATGATGTAAACGAAGGAAATAATTTCACAACTCAATGGGCCGGGTGTGGCCTAGCTTTAGGGCTGCAGATCGAAAGGTTGGTGCTTCGAGACGTGATGCCGCTTAATAAGCTCCGCTCTTTCAGCCGCAGGGACGTTATAAAAGTGACAGTCAATCTCATTCGGCCCAAAATACCCGGACAAAACCCTTGTGACTGCGGGTGTTGCTGGCTGGCTGCCTTCCACCTGGCTAGTGACTTAAAAAGTAGGGACGCTATCTCTGAATCTCAGGGGTTCCTGATCTGGGTGTTTAGTCCACGTAAGCATAAAATGTCGTCAATTTCAAAACTTAATATATGACGTATGCAGTACGTCACTCTCAGTAAATGAAACCTTTAGTGTCGTATAGAGCCAATACGTCAGTAATTTCGTTGCTATGTTTCAGCATTCTGTCACGTTTTCTTCGCTACTACGGTCTCTCTTTCTTTAGATATCGAAGACCACATATATAACTTATTTGTACGATACGCATACATTGCTATGTCCAACTTCCTGTCACCATTCTGATCTGTTTCGAGTCATTTCTTAGACAAAAATCATGCAAGATTTTGTCATTGGTTACCATGGAAGGAACATCATTTCAGCACGCCTTGTGTTAAACCGTATATATTTGTACAGTTTGTATATGAACTTCAGCAGGAGTGACTACTAGTATTTTCAGAGATTCGTGACTTGTCTGACGTGACCCGCGTCAGTTTTATATCTGGACGTGCTTTGTTAAGAATAAACGACAACGTGCAGATTTAAATCAGCTCTTGATTAATTGCATTATGTTCTTTTAACAACCCGATTTTTATTGACTCAGATATAATAAAAACGCTGGAAATTAATGTTGAATTAAGTCGAACTTTCAGTATCAAAAAGGAGGAAGACACGTGTGTGTTGTGAGAATGTAGGCTACGTATTGATTATATCCTTTTATTGTCCTATTTCAGGAAAACCCTGAGACCACAATCTGAAACTCAGCATATTCATGTATTTTAGATGTTATGATGGTTGACATGTTAGTAAACGACAGTATAGGTATATCGTTACTGACGGATTATCATTTGTAAACACACGGAGTTTGGGCGTCAACCAAAGCACGCTGTATTTAACGCGCGTGAAGCCACAAGCCTGCTCGCTGAGGACGAGAGTACGCCGGGACAGGAAGCAGGATGAGGTGTGAAGACACCAACCACATACTTCCGAACCGTAGACACCAACCACACACTTCCGAACTGTTCTGGCTGCATGATCTTATGATCTGAATTAAACATATATTCGAGGGAATTCTTCGAGGATATTAATAGCTCCCGATTTTGTGTAACAACCGTAGATACAAGATGATGAATGAAATGACGATGTTCACACATTTATTGTGAGAGATGACAACCACGATAGCTTTTTCGCCTAGAAGATACTAAGTTCATATTTCGAATAACGAATATTATGCGGAAAGAGCTGGAGAGGTGAGTGGGTCTTATAACAACATCGTAAATCTGATATATTCATTAATTGATGAAAATAGTTGCATCTTGAACGTTTGTTTTAACACGCAGTATGTAATTTTTGATCAACTATAGAACCTGTGAACGATATGTCAAACACATTTCTAATAATCGCAAACTTTAACAGTGCTTTACATGACAAGTTACTTTCTGAATCGTGCTCTAAACTTAAATACGTTGTGTACTGAGAACAACGCGTCACGTTGTTGTTGTGGCGAGTTTTAAAATATGTTGTTTTGTCATATAAATATCTATCAATCCTAGAATTAGCCATGCGGACCCCAATCCGCTTTTTAAATAAATCTTTTCTATACTGTTTATGTAACTAATTGCTTGTGGGTCCATGAATTTGTTGGTTACAGGGCCCCTAATTATTGCTGGAGCTCCTTCTATGTCCTAAATAGAAAAACAGTGTTTTAATCAGTTCTGTATACTGAATGTTGATACACACAAAACCATAAAACCAATCATTGCTTGTGGGTCCATGAATTTGTTGGTTACAGGGCCCCTAATTACTGCTGGAGCCCCTTTTATGTCCTAAATAGAAAAACAGTGTTTTAATCAGTTCTGTATTCTGAATGTTGATACACACAAAACCATAAAACCAATCGGTATATTACGATATGTGGACCCAGATGGAAGAGAATGGTATAAAAATAAATTGGTATTTTGAGGCGTATAATTTATCCACATGAACGATGTTTTATGTTGCATGTGGCCTATGTGCCGGGTTACGGATCGCAAAGTTCAAGGTTTGAATCTCGATGTTGCTGAACAGACAACCACACTTTCAGATGTTAGTGCGTTAAAACTGTTTGTTAGATTGTAATTTGTCAAGAGGTTTGTTGATAGGCTTAGTTTTCGTAGATACTACATTCTGAGTTCAACTCCAATCGGGGCCTGATATGGCCTGGTGGTTAGGGCGCTTGACTCGATCCCTTTCCCCTTTCACTTGTGGCGGTATTATAATGTGACGGTCACTCCAACTTTTCTTTGGTAAAAAAGACTGGCCCAGGAGTTGGCGGTGGGTGTCGTTGACTAGCTGCCTTCCTTCTAGTCTGTCGCTTCTAAATTAGGGAATGCTAGCGCAGATGGCCCTAAAGTAGCTTCGCGTGAAATTTAACAAAACAAACTTGGGAAGCCTAAGTATATACAGATGACTTATTCTGAGTAGAATAAAGATTTTATTGGATAGAAATATAACTGACGTCCTAGTAGGTTGTTATGATTGGAGATTCTGTGCAACTAAGAATATTCAAATATTTGAATAAACCAATTATTAGTCAGTATAAAAAAAATTCAGCTAAACAAAATTAAATAAGAATGTTTTGTAGTTTTATTTTTATCGTGTCTGATTCTACGGTTTAAGTTTATTAATATGAATGAAGACTGCATTAGCACCGTACACGTTCCTTAATCTGGAACATGCTTGAATTATTTTATTTTATATTTTTTGTACTACTCTGTCATTTTCTAACGAATGACCCAGTTGAGTGTATTGCTAAGTTTTGTATCATAATCGGTAACGTATTTTCGGATTAGATCTTGCTTCTGTTTAACATTTCAACAGCGATTTTCTTCTGTTTGTTTATCCATATAAATATAATAGTACAGTCTGTTGTATGTTCATGTAAATATTTCGCAGGGTGTTGATGGATCTTCACCAAAATTGGTATGGAGATTCATTATGCCCATGCGGGGTACTTACAAATTTTCAGTTTTTGCATTTTGCGGTTTTTATGGGCGTTTTCGCGATTTTTACCACTACTTCTCCCCCTGTAGATGGAACTTCACCAAATTTGTTATGTGGGTTTATTCGGGCCCTGGGGAGATACATACAAATTTTCGGTTTTGCGGTTTTTATGGGCATTTTTTAACCACCACCTCACCTCCTGTGGGTGCATCTTCACCAAATTTGGTATGGAGGTTTGTTGGGTCCTTGCGGAGATACATGCAAACTTGCGGTTTCAAAATTGTGTTTTGAAGTTTTATGGGTTTTTTACAATTACATATATAGGAAGCAACATTTCATGTCCTATGATAACCTTTCATTAATCATGAATTTACATAACTTCTGTCCAAGGGACGGATACTCCATCTAGTATATTATTATCAGTGCAATTTCGATTTTAATAAAACTCGGTTTCTGAAAAATACTAGCACCCAAAACTTGTTCATATTGAAACGAATCCACTGGTGTGGTGGTTCTCAAACTTTCTTACTTATCGGACAACAATGGAATCTGTATACTATACTTCTTCTTATGCAATATTTCCATTGACCACCTGAAGAGAGTCCACTGACCACAGATTAATAACAGCTGCATTAATTCCATGTGGTAGAATCTCCGGTTCTTTTTTTTAGTCCGCGGCTTATATAATGGCTCTATGTTTGTATGTTTTTTTCAGATACAAACTTTTAGCTCATAACTTCATCTTTTTTTAAGATCTAATTACAGCCGCGGCTTTTGAGGATTCCCTCTTGTTTTTAACTTGAAGTAACACGATTGTTGTTTATTTAGCGTAAATGAGAGGCTGTTCAAGGGTGTAGACAGTTGGGGCTTGAGGGGTTTTGCCCCCCCCCCCAGCTTTTCAGCCTTAATATAAAATAAATTATCCGTAGATACCATAGTCGCTAATTGGTTGACAGTGAAATTGTATAAGTGTTATACACGTAGATACCATAGTCGCTAATTGGTTGACAGTGAAATTGTATAAGTAGATACCAACATAATACGTTCAACAGAACAGTGTATAGTTTAGTGGACTGTCTGTTAAATGGGTTAAAGAGTTAAATGGGTCCTCGGTGAATGGGGTGTTTGCTATCTTATTGCGCTAATAGGAGTCACAAAATACAACGGTGTTAAAGTACGAGTGAATGAGCTCTATATAACCACTGAACAATCCGGAGTAAATATCCTGATTTTAAGAAGTTAAAAAATGATATCAGTTAAATATCCCGATATAACGAATTTGCAAGAGTGCATGCAATATCCATGTATATATATATATATATATATATATATATATA
>NW_013667596.1:202304-205976 GCF_000517525.1 Limulus polyphemus
CCCTACCTACCTACCTACCCACCACACACACACACACACACACACACACACACACACACACACACACACTCAAGTACAGTATCGTTTATTTCATATGATCCCTTTGGTGTCGAGTTTCTTGTATAGTTTAGTCTAACCCTATACCAAAGGATATCAGCATCTTTCACCTGTTCACTATCATTTTAGCGCTGGTTTCGCTGTTGTATTAGAAGTGACAACTAAGTACACCATTTAGCGTGGAATGTATCGTGTTGTTTTCTTTTCATTTGTTTTGGAAAGAATGTGAAATGTTTCTCAGCACCGCCGCCAGGGTAAACCGGAAGTTACAGATTTCTTGTGCTAATCCTTTTGCTTGACAGATGTGGAGTATTTGACTAGAACGACACTTTTCGTTAGCTCTCCAGGAAATTGGATGTTTGATCCAGTGCTTTGATTTTTTTATAGTTATAGTAGGCAGACGTAATTTCTATTCATGTTACGTTCCCACCTCCGGTGACTCAGCGGTAAGCATGCGGTCTTACAATACTAAATGTCGGGGTCAGATCCCTGCGGTTGGCACGGTACAAGTAGCCCATTATGTGGTTTTACACAAAAACGTTAGATAGTTAACGTTATCAAGCTAAGTGATTGAGTGAATTTCACCATAAACAAAAACACTCGAGGGGTATCCGCGCTAACCGTCCCTAATTTTGAAGTGAAAGACTCAGACAGTTGGTTAAGAATGTCATCTATCGGCTTCTCTCTTATCAGCGAACAGTGGAATATACTGTCACATTATAATGTCCCCACGGCTAATAGGGCGTGCATGTTCGGCGATGGGTTTCAATTTCACGACTCGTAGATTGCAACTCGATCTCTCAATACCATGCCAGGTCAAAGAAGGATTAAACATATGATATATATATATATATATTTAAAACCATTCTGTGGGGGTGGAAAATATATAAAGAATAAAGACAAAATGAAGCTGGGTGTAAAGGTTAGTGTGCTCGGACTCTGAACCCGAGAATCCGTGGTTCATGCCCTGTAGCCGCAAAAACGCGACCTTCACTTTCAGGCCGTGGGTGCTTATAAAAATAACTGTTAAATCCTATTATTTGACTAGAGTAGCCTAAATGAAGGCCGTTGGTGCTATTCAATAGCTGCCAACTTTTTAGTTTGTTACTTCAGACTTGGGGACGAGCATGCGCAGATAGCTCTTGTACAGTTTTGCATGAAAACTCTAAAGAAACAGATGAAACAACACCAAGGTACAAACTGCAGTGTAATATATCTTGGTTTCTGGAGGTAATTATCGAAGTTGGACTTACGCAGCAGTAGGGATACATCGTGTACTTTAATTTAATTTTTTGCTAGCTTAGCAAGCAGTACCGTAAATATATATATATATATATATATAAAGAGCGGATGTCGGTGCTCAAACCCACAATGTCCCACACATTTTAACACTTTCTCTGTTTGCAATGTAATGCACAGAAGTTTATTAATAGAAGACCCCCGATGGCTCAGTGGTAAGTCTGGAGGTTTATAATGTTAAAAATTCGGTGGGCGCAGCATAGATAGCCCATTGTGTAGCTTTGTGCTTGACGGCAAACAAACAAACATTCAGGCCTGGCATGCCCTCGTGGATATGGAGTTCAACTTGTAATCTGCGGGTCTGGGGTTCCAGTCCCATCGCCGAACATTTTCGTCATTTCAGTCGTGGGAGTGTTATAATGTGACGGTCAGTCACATTGTTTGATTAGAGTAGCCCAAGAGTTGGGTGTTAAGTAGCTGCCTTGTCATTAATCTATCATTTCCAATTTTAGAGACGACTAGTAAAGATAGCCTTCGGGTAGCTTTGCGCGAATTTCAACAAACAAACAAACAATTAAAAACATATCGCTGGAGGTGAAAAGAAAGACTCTTCCCTTGAAGTTGATATTCCAGACATAGTGTCAACATAATCTTTGACTAAATAGTAAGTAACTTATGAACTACAGTGACAAATTTACATAATAATAATACTGATATAAAAACATTTCCATTAAAATATTTCCAACCGTTAAAATCATCCTAGGCCCCATAAAGACAGAGTGTAATTAGCAAAACTTAAATAAACACTACCTACATAGACAACATTTTTTTATCTTCTTAATTTAATAAAGTTGAGCTGAACGAAGAAATTACGTAGGCTATAAATGCATACGTTTTACAAGGACACAGACAGTACATATACACAAGCGACTCTTGCTGACTCGGTAGAACAAAACTTAGAAGTTTGTCGTCAGTCTGAATAGCAAATCAAAGGTGGGCATAATGATGTAAAGAAAACTATGTTATTGTTGTGATCCCCATAATATATCAGTTTGTTGTTTGTTATTATTTGTAAATTAAATTTTATTTATTAGCATTAACTTTATAGAGGGCGCGATAGTTCATGGCCGTTTGAACTGTGCTATGTGCATGATATAATCGTGATGAAGCGGTTATGAATCAGTACTAATAGTAACATTGTTGCCGGCTGTGTATTAATATATATAGTTGTGAAGGGACAACTTATTTTTCTAGTTAGTGACGTATATTTTTGTTTAGCGATTTCTCTTGTATTTCCATAAGATTAAACTTCCAGTAGAATACATTCTATCTAGTTTCAATTAGTAAGTAGTCCGGTGAACAGGGCGGGAGTGATTAAGTCAATTACAGTTCGGTACTATTTGTTATCTTCAACTTGAGCAAAGTACAAACTCGAGCGACTGGTATGTAACGTACAAAATACAAATCTAATATTTATAATAAATATAAAATAACGATTTATTTTTGTTGTTGTTGTTGTTAAATGGCCGAACAAATATTTATGAAACAATAAGATGTAAGAACGTGGTAATGAAAAATTACAAAATAATAGGTTTATCTGAAACGCCTAAAATCGCAACTGTCATAGTGACACAGTTGCAGACGTTTTTAAATAATGAGACATCTAAGGTTCAGATATTTTTGCACCGAGTCGGGGAGCTCATTCGATCTGGTGAATGAGGATGACCGTTACATACGTCCACGCATTATATATATTTTCCCTGTCCTCTGGGATCGTGGTATTTTTTTCTTTCTGAGTTCTGGTGCCACTTACGACCCTTTAACATAATGATGTGCCATCGGTGATTCTCGGGAAGATTTACCTCTTGGGGCCCATCTTTTATTCTGGTAGCCGTCCCTAATTTAGCAGTGAAAGACGGAAGGCAGCTAGTCAATACCGCCAACATCTTGGGCTACTCTCTTACCACCGAATAATGAGGTTGACATTGAATCAAGAAAAGAAGTCCATACACAATAAGAAACTATAACAACGTGAAGTGAAACACAACAATGCAGCTCAGCCTCACCTTGTAATCAACAGATCTGACGGGACACTTAACGACACAGAACTTCAACTTTTAAACAAAGGCCTCAACTTTGCCGTCAACCATATAACAACTCCATGCCTAGAGTTCAAGGCGTGTCTAGAAGATCTAGCCAGAAGACTAGTGACCCACTACATAAAAGAACAAAAGACCACCTTTACCTCAAACATCCTCCAACTACAGAAAGAAGAAATCCATGATATCAACCAACAGACTTGTATCACAGGCAACTACAACAAAATGTGGTTTCCAGAAGTTCCCAAAAACTGTATTTTAAATAACTTTTTTAAAG
>NW_013667596.1:206901-207940 GCF_000517525.1 Limulus polyphemus
AACGTTGTACATTTGCTGTTATGTTAAACTTATATTAAAGTTTTCTTCATTACCCATTCAAGCCGTCTCCAACCATAATGAGTTTGACCGTCACATTATAACGAGCATGTTCGGTGTGACAAGGCGACCCTCAGATTGCGAGTCGAGCACCCAGACCATCAAGGCCATGCTAGTAGGCCTTCATTAACTTTAGTTATCAGAAAAATATCAAATAAAATCCTCCAATTATTATTAATTAAGTTGAAAGAAAAACTTAGATTATCTCACTGTTAAATGTTTATTCCAGTCCGTACTCGTGCTTGAATTCAGGAGATGTACATTTTCCAATTGCGCTTTTCAGTATTGTTTGTAGAATCAGATTAACCCGTTTGTTTCGGTATGACTGACACGCTGTACGGTTCAGCAACAATGTTTCCTGTGTGTGTGTACGTCCTTGAAGTGGAATCATCATGTTGTGTTAGCATGAAGACACTTTTATTATATACGTCTTCCAGTAAACCTTATGTATAACTATTTGTTTCACTTCATACTCAAGATTTTCCCACGGTGTACATGTGGGACCTGGATACGGCAGTGCTGTGTTTGTGTATGGAGTGCATCAGATTATGTGTATTTGTATAGACTTTGCCTACTCGACAGATAACATCTTAGTTTTGCATGTATGTAGAACTGTATATTCAACCAAATCTCATTGATAACACCCAAATAAATGTTTAACTGTATACATATACGTGTGTCTGTCTGTTATCCTACATGTCACTCTGTCTTTATGTTATTTTCTATTTGTCACTGTGTATCTTGTTCTTACCACTGTTTTAGTTGTTTCTCTGTGATGCTTTTTATTTTTCAGAATAATACTGGCAATGTGTCAAACTGACTAAGTGCGTTTGGGTGTATGATATGTGTCAAACTGACTAAATATGTTTGTGTGTATGATATGTGTCATACTGACTGAATATGTTTGGGTGTATGATATGTGTCAAACTGACTAAATATGTTTGTGTGTATGATATGTGTCAAACTGACTAATATGTTTGGG
>NW_013667596.1:208669-215406 GCF_000517525.1 Limulus polyphemus
GATGTATGATATGTGTCAAACTGACTGAATATGTTTGGATGTATGATATGTGTCAAACTGACTGAATATGTTTGGATGTATGATACGTGTCAAACTGACTGAATATGTTTGTGTGTATGATACGTGTCAAACTGACTGAATATGTTTGTGTGTATGATATGTGTCAAACTGACTAAATATGTTTGTGTGTATGATACGTGTCAAACTGACTAAATATGTTTGTGGGTATGTAACTATATAGAGTCAGCCAGCCTGGATGATTGTGCTCTATATAAAATCAGTCCTGTATATAGAGTCAGCCAGCCTGGATGATTGTGCTCTATATAAAATCAGTCCTGTATATAGAGTCAGCCAGCCTGGATGATTGTGTTCTATATGAAACCAGTCCTGTATAAAGAGTCAGCCAGCCTGGATGATTGTGTTCTATATGAAACCAGTCCTGTATAAAGAGTCAGCCAGCCTGGATGATTGTGCTCTATATGAAACCAATCCTGTATAAAGAGTCAGCCAGCCTGGATGATTGTGCTCTATATGAAACCAATCCTGTATAAAGAGTCAGCCAGCCTGGATGATTGTGCTCTATATGAAACCAGTCCTGTATAAAGAGTCAGCCAGCCTGGATGATTGTGCTCTATATAAATCAGTCCTGTATATAGAGTCAGCCAGCCTGGATGATTGTGCTCTATATAAAATCAGTCCTACTCTCTGGGTGTTGAACTATAACAGACTTGCGAATCTTGCTCGTGTTTTCTGCTGTGTATTGTTATATTTATCTTTATATCTGTATTTCTACCTACTAATAAGACACTGGACAAACTTTATAACTTAAGGCTTTGTAAGTTTATAATCCTATCTGTTATTTCTTGTTTTGACCTTCTGTTCTGTTACCTTTATCTACCCGAGTGTTTTAAATAAATGTCTAGTAACAGAAAATTTAAGCATTATAAACACCGTTGTGTGATCCCAGGACGACATAACTGGAAACTTAAGCATAATAGAACACCGTTGCTTGATCACAGGACAACATAACTGAAAACTTAAGCATTATAAACACCGTTGTGTGATCTCAGGACGACATAACTGAAAACTTAAGCATTATAAACACTGTTGTGTGATCTCAGGACAACATAACTGAAAACTTAAGCATTATAAACACCGTTGTGTGATCTCAGGACGACATAACTGGAAACTTAAGCATAATAGAACACCGTTGCTTGATCCCAGGACGACATAACTGGAAACTTAAGCATAATAGAACACCGTTGCTTGATCACAGGACAACACAACTGAAAGCTTAAGCATTATAAACACCGTTGTGTGATCTCAGGACAACATAACTGGAAACTTAAGCATAATAGAACACCGTTGCTTGATCCCAGGACGACATAACTGGAAACTTAAGCATAATAGAACACCGTTGCTTGATCACAGGACAACACAACTGAAAACTTAAGCATTATAAAACATCGGTGTATGATCCCAGGACGACATAACTATAAAACATCGTTGTGTGATCCCAGGACGACATACTTGAAAACTTAAGCATTATGAACATCGTTATATGATCCCAGGACGACTTATTTGGAAACTAAAGATTATAGAACATCGGTGTGTGATCCCAGGACGACATAACTAGAAACTTAGCATTATAAACATCGTTGTGTGATCCCAGGACGACTTATTTGGAAACTAAAGGATTATAGAACATCGTTGTATGATCCCAGGACGACATAACTATAAAACATCGGTGTGTGATCCCAGGACGACATAACTAGAAACTTAGCATTATAAACACCGTTGTGTGATTCCAGGACGACATAACTGGAAACTTAAGCATTATAGAACATCGTTGTGTGATCCAGGACGACATAACTGGAAACTAAAGGCTTATAGATCATCATTGTGTGATCCCACCTGCTGATTCAGACTACCATGTTCATCTATCTGTTTTTGTGCTTGAAGAACACAGCTGTTCGTCATGGAAAATATTTACGTCATTGCTTTTTTTTTTGAAACGCTATCCCAGTTATTTGTATAGTGACGTCATTTTATTAGTTTGTTTGAATGTAAAATTATATTTCTGTCTCACTTTAATTCCTCTTTAAATGATTCAAGTGCTTGCTCGTAATAACATTTATAATTTACACAGTCCTTCTAGGCCTCCCCCCACCTTTTTAAAGTAGTTTTGATTGATATTCGAAAAGTAGCTGTAAATAAGAGTACTTCTTGAAACTGACTAATATAAGCCGATATAGAACGGATATTCCGGGGGCCTTTACTTGGAAAGCGGTCCTTGTGTACTCATTGTCAGATTTATCTGAGGAAATTGTGTAATCAGACTAAAGGATATGAGCACTTTAAGATCTGAGCAACGAAAATAAGAGAAAGGGGACGATAACGAGACGAAGTGAATAATATCACGTGCATATTTCTGTGTCCGTGTATAAGGTACATGCGAAGTGGAAAACAGCTGTAAGATAAGAAGTGTTTCACAGCTTTGTCATTATCAAATATGTCCAACTTTGTTTTATAACTAGCTGGAGTACCCGTCCCCTGGACGAAAGTTATGTTAATTCATGATTAATGAAAGGTTATCTTAGGACATGAAAAGTTGCTTCCCTTGTATGTAATTGTAAAAAACGCCCATAAAAATCGCAAAACTCAAAATGTGAAACCACAGGTTTTCGTGTAACTCCGCATGGATCTAACAAACCTTCATGCCTAATTTGGTGAAGATCCATCAACAGGGGGCGAAGTAGTGATAAAAAAGAAACGCCCATAAAAACCGCAAAATTCAAAACTGAAAATTTGTATGTATCTCCCCATGGACCCAATGAACCTCCATACCAAATTTGGAGAAGATCCAGCTACAGTTGCAAAGTAGTGGTAAAAAAAATACACACGCAAAAACCGCAAAATGCAAAACTGAAAATTTGTATGTACCCTCGCATGGCCCTAATGAACCTCCATACCAATTTTGGTGAAGATCCATCCACAACCTGCGAAGTAGCTACATGGTTATACAACAGACAGTACTATTATATTTATATAGATACAAGTAAGGGACCCTTTCTATAAACATTTACTGAGTAGTATAAAATAATTATCATTTTCTTTGTTCGTATATCTGATACAAATACATCTCGAAACAGAGATCATTGTTCGTGATCAATATTTAGGTCTCGTTTCGACCTCTGAAGGTCAGGTTTCATTGGGACCTCTTCTTCCTTCCATAACAGTGCTCGTTTTACACACACACACACACACTCGGACCCTTATCCGTGGCCATTTCCTTTGGTAAATGTCCAAGTACTTACATGATATGAATTTACTTAGTTTGGTTGTGCATAGAGCCTTTCACATACAAACAACTAACCACTGACCAGTTTGTTGGACTCTGGAATTGGCGACAAGGCAGGTTGGTTAACCAGTAGAATAAGTTCTAACATTGTTAGACTGGCAGCTCAGAATGGTTCTGAAAATATTTGTGGAACAGACAAGCAAATATATTAACGTAGACCATTAATTATAACTGAAAGAAGACATGGTCACATTGAAACATAACGAAAGCAGTTTTGGTGAGAATACCAAGCTTACAAACGAATCGCTTAGTAAGTCAATGTAACACTTCGTCAAAGCTTGCTGATAGTTAACTTGTTGATAAGGTACTAAGTTATTTTAGGTTATTTATGTTGTTTGTATTAGAAATTTATTCCAAAATATCTTTCCAACATTGTGTTCAGAAGAAAACTGGTACATAACGAAACAACACGTCGTAAAGAGATTCGTGCAATCAGATGTATAGACCTACTGTTATGGAACGAGAATTTTGATGGTTTCGTGTGTCCTGTTCAGTTTAAAATTTACTTGTGAAAGAATTATAAACACATTATTTTATAGCATAAGTCCCAAGGTGTTTTAAAACACAAGAGGTCAGAAAGGAGTTCAGCTTAAAGTGACTATTAGAGGTGTTGAAGTTTAGGAATCTCTAACTTGGAGAAAAGGAGTTCAGCTTAAAGTAACTATTAGAGGTGTTGAAGTTTAGGAATCTCTAACTTGGAGAAAAGGAGTTCAGCTTAAAGTGACTATTAGAGTTGATGAAGTTTAGGAATCTCTAACTTGGAGAAAAGGAGTTCAGCTTAAAGTGACTATTAGAGGTGTTGAAGTTTAGGAATCTCTAACTTGGAGAAAAGGAGTTCAGCTTAAAGTGACTATTAGAGGTGTCGAAGTTTAGGAATCTCAAACTTGAAGAAAAGGAGTTCAGCTTAAAGTGACTATTAGAGGTGTTGAAGTTTAGGAATCTCTAACTTGGAGAAAAGGAGTTCAGCTTAAAGTGACTATTAGAGGTGTTGAAGTTTAGGAATCTCTAACTTGGAGAAAAGGAGTTCAGCTTAAAATGACTATTAGAGGTGTTGAAGTTTAGGAATCTCTAACTTGGAGAAAAGTAGTTCAGCTTAAAGTGACTATTAGAGGTTTCGAAGTTTAGGAATCTCTAACTTGGAGAAAAGGAGTTCAGCTTAAAGTGACTATTAGAGGTGTTGAAGTTTAGGAATCTTCTATCCACATAATTTCTAGTTTTATGTATTATTTGGGCTGAATTCCAGTTGGTTTGATGATCGAGATTTCTCATCTGTAGAAAAAATAGTATTAGTTGTTTGACCATTTTTTAGCATCCTGTTTAATTTCTGTGAGTCTGTTATCCAAATTTCTCCCCATTTCGTTAACATAAACTTTTTCTCAGACTTGGTGCGGAACTATATAGACACCCTGCTCTTTATCTTGTTCGAGACTTGTAGACTCGTTCGAGAGTAAGTAATTTTAAGTGGTGTTGGGATATTGATAAACAACTTTGAAATTGTTGTTCTTCAGATATTTCACACAACCCTTGGTGAAAAAATCATAAATATTTATACACTTTTCGAACGGTTAGTATCCTATAAGTTTTATCAAAAGGCAAGGAAGACATATTTAGCCGCGGAATAGCGGCCTATAGAATGGCTCTGAGTTTTTCAAGTAAAAATTTTTAGCTCATAGCTTTGTTATCTCTTGACCGATTTGAGATCTAATTACAATTTTAGACTCGGGAGGTCATACCTTTTAGATTGATGTATTTGACCACGCCCAAGGTCTCGTACATTAATTGTCTCTAATCCTGCCTAAAAGAATTTCAATTCGAGAGTAGGCTGGTAGAGATCCTGATGAGTAATAAAATCGAATTGGGTATACGCGCGCCCCATTCTTGGTATTGCTGACGCACAAATATATAGCTAATAAAAAGGAAAAAAAATGTCTCGTAGATTAGTTTATTCTAATCCTGCCTAAAATAATTTCAAGTGCCGCGGCTATTGAGGATTCCCTCTTGCTTAGGAAACGTAACCAAGTAACACCTGTATATGAAAATAAAAATAGAATACTTAGCACGAACTACAGGTCTAATATTATGGGTGTATAATATATGAAGTAAACTCTGTGTATGTGTGTGTTTTTCACAAACAATGTTGGACTGAAGGACACATTGTTGCTTCGTAAAATGTTAACTTTATATAATAATACTTTACATAGTATTTTCTGTTTATCTACTACAATCAGACGTATACTTAAGGTATTCAGTTGTCTTGTTAATTCAGTTTAACTTGACATTTTAGGATCCTAACAAAATCCATTTTATTTCTTCTTGTAGTTATAACTTCTGTTTATTAAGATACTTCATGTGGATATCGTATAGAAAATTGAATATTTTCGATACAAAAATCACGAGGTGGAGGTTTACTTTTAACGTCTACGTAATTTTAGGGAGCGCGTAATTCACGTGATTTTGTTTTATGTCTGAAGTCACTTTTTTTTACATTTTTATTAAATCAGTATTTCAGTGAGTTGTCCAGTGTTTGCCTGTTTCGCTCTTTCATTTCTCTTCCGCCAGTTTTTTTTTCTTCTGTATAAATAGACCGAAATGTATAGGAGCATATAAATAAAATGATTTCTAAAGATACAAGATATAATATATGTCTTTCACTGATCGGGTGTGATTGATTCAGTGCCTATGTCTCAGGTTACTCTGATATTTACATTAACCCGAACTGTAACCCTATATATCATGTATACAGACATGCGTTTGTGTGTGTGTAGGTGGTTTATGCTGACGTCACGAAAGACGATGTTGTGAGAGGCACAACGCTCGAGCTTCAGCTCCGACCGCAAGAGGCTGTATCATCATAATGTTTGAGAGTGTATATGTTTTGTAATTTGTGATCGTACGGCTGCTTCCAGTCCCACGGAAGGACCTGTCGCACATGTTCTGTAAAGTAAACAGTTCGTGAGAGCAGCGTACACAGTCAGTATCCTGGATTCACTGCTTGAAGAGTTTCTATAACGCTTCACTGATGGCGGGTATGAAGACGGGGACAGCTTTCACAGCATATGTTGACTTGTGCCGAAGCAGGTATTACATGCATTTCACTATTCAAGTGTTTAATTACAGGTTTTCTTAGCGTTTCACACCTGCTGTAAGTACAGTCTCATCGGTATCTGTAGTGCACACGAACACAATAACAAAATGTAAGAGATACTTTTAATAGGAAGTTCTTTCATCTTCATTTGTCTAGATTAATGATCTATTAGTCAGTAGGAAAAATTGTATGTTATCCATGTGTGTCTTCTCTACTATGTTCCCGGTGTCTTGAAGGACAAATCAGTATTGATCGATGAACGTTATGAGACATTAGGCTATCAAACTGTAT
>NW_013667596.1:215625-218680 GCF_000517525.1 Limulus polyphemus
CATTACTTAGGTGAAATTTAATTATGGTTTGAAATCAAAATTTGGGTTGGCACTCGTTAGATTAAGACCACTTATTATGCACTCTAATAAAATAGTTAAAAAGTTGCTATTAAAAAAGGTATTTTTGTTTTGTTGCTTTATTAATATGTAGGTTTTTGACAGAAAACGACTCGCCACAAGAAAATTCCAAGAATAAATCAGTTTCCGACAATTGTTTTAAATTACAGAATCTGCTTGCTATACATTCGCCGACCTTGAGAGCACGAGAAATTAACGTGAAATACATAATGAGAAACCTAAAGTATTAAACAAATGGACTGTTTTATCTCAAGGGAAACTCGAAATTGATAATCCAAGGGGTCAAGTTCTCCCTGCCCCCTTACAAACGCCCATTGGGTGCACAACTGAGGTTTCATACTCGGTGTATCGGCGTCATAGTAATTTATACCTTCTGCCAAGTAGGCAGCATATGTTTGCTATTCTGACGACTGAGAATATTTGGACTGTACACATCCTAAGACACAATATTTGAATAAACCTTCCATTAAAAGCTTCTAAAGTCCAAGTTAATCCAATGAATAGGATACCACGTGCGCATCGTGAACATCCTCGAGGACATCGCGTGCCTACAGGAGCTAGTGAGCAAGGCAACGCTAGCGAGAGGGGCAGAGCCCCCTGAAACGTCGTTGGCCCCTCCAATCTAGTTACGTTTATTAATATAATTTCAGATTTAGCCTTATTATGTCTCATTGCCCACCCGTTAAGAAAAGCTATAGCCAGGACTGAGGAGTAAGACCGTTCGCTTATCTCCAGATGGTAATGATGGCTTATCTCCAGATGATAATGATGACCGTCATGCAGACACCGAGATATTTTCAAACTGGGGCAAATAATTTGTGGACGGATATCCTGCTTATGATGTGGCGACGTTCCGCATACAGTCTGACCTTGTCCGGTTGATGTAATTACGGTTCGGAACGTGTACGGGATTTACTTTCAAAGATATTACTCAAAATGCTCCAAGTAATCCCACTCCCACTTTTTTGTGATTTACGTAGTTCTCAATACACTATATTTTATTTATTTTGACACACTATGCCGAAAGACACACAAGTAACTATGGTGTTTAAAACTATATAAATTGTACTTTGAGTTGAAAGAAATTATAATAAATTTTATTCACGCGGTGAGAACATATTTAATTGAAATTACTTTATTAAATTTTAATGTTTTTTTTTGTGTAATGGTTCTGATGGATTATACTGTAAAGATATTTTACGTGTGCGTTGCAGCCACAGTTCCAACGCTTCAATTCGTGATTGATAGCACTAAAAGTTGTTTCCTCTGGGCGGATGGTGGGTGTATATATGTTAGTGGTAGACTGCCGAAATATAATCGGTATCTTTGTACGAGTTAGCTTCATAGACATATTATTATAGCGAATATAAAAAAAAAAGTATTCTGTTACTTCCTGCTGCATGAACCAAGGAAATATAACATTTACCACTCACCTCTAGTCCGTAACTTGTGTGTGTGTGTATATATTCAGGCCTACGAGGTGAAACACTAACGTGTCATATCCTGCAAAGTAACCAATAAAATAACAAATGGTGCTCTTTCAACACGAACCACGTCTGTGTATAAATGTGTGAGTTGTAATACTTACTTGCCTCTACGAATACACATACTGGTCAAGTTTAATGTCTGTAATCTTCGACACAACTTGCTGGCAGGAAGACGAACATTTAACATGTAGAGAGAATTTGTATGTGTGTGTTTTTTTAACCACAAAATGTATAAGATCCTTATTGACATAGTTAGGAATGGTTTCAAGTATGTCACGTTTTTTTAAAAAGGAATCTTTGTTTCGTTATTTACGAAAGTATAAGTTTGGTTTTGGATGTCCTCACCAAGTCGCAGGTTGATGTCTTTCTGTAAACAGTTCCTTACAAAAAAAAAAAGCTAAATAATGGAAGCCCGTACTCTGTTCAGGAGGAGGAATCAAACCTCACATTGGACAGTTAATGATAGTTTCATTCTACAGATTAAACTATAGCACGATGATTGAGATCATTCCGATTGTTGGGAGGAGTGTGTTTTGAGTTTCATATAAAGCTACACAAGGGTTATCTGCGCTAGCCGTTCCAAATTTAGCAGTAAAGGCAGCTAGTCAACACCACCCACCGCCAACTTTTGGACTACTCTTTTACCAACGAATAGTGGGATTGACCGTCACAGTATAATGCTCCATGGATGAAAGAACGATTATGTTCGGCATCAGGGATTCAAACACACAACCCGCAGATTGCCAATTGAGCGCCCTAAACACCAGGCGTTGGCAGGAGTCAACTATTTAAATCACCTCTAGGAGTTTAGATGAAATTTGTGATAGAAACTGTAGCATTAACCTAGACGTCATCACACAGCCTCTATGAAAATTATAATTTTCCTATCTCTAGATTAAACAAAAATAACAACTGGGAACACATACTACACCATTTCTCAAAAATAGGGCGTTCCACCCCAACCTCCACGTAGTGCTGCTACATATACATTCCAATGGGGCTATATTACTATATTGCTAAGCTTTAAATAACTTAAAATATAACGCTATGGTTGCTGCCCCCAGTGGCACAGCGGCATGTCTGCAGACTTACAACGCTAGAAACTGGGTTTCGATACCCGTGGTGGGCAGAGCACAGATAGCCCATTGTGTAGTCTTGTGCTTAATTTAAAACGTAACCTAGCCATGGTTGTCGGATGTGTAAAAGGTGAAAATGATAGATTTCTGTTTAACAGATAGAAACTGTAATAAAGCTGTTATATATACACATAGACACACATATATTTATATTTGCCATGTACTATAAAAGTCCTTTACAAATGAGTATAAAAATATTTGTCTAAATCTTCTTGCCCGGCATGGCCAGGTGGTTAAGGCGCTCGACTCGCAATCTGAGGGTCGCGGGTTCGAATACCACTAAACATGCTCGCCCTTTCAGCCATGGGGGCGTTATAATGTGACGGTCAATCCCACTCTTAGTTGGTAAAAGAG
>NW_013667596.1:219279-222840 GCF_000517525.1 Limulus polyphemus
TTATAGACCAACTATTAAAATAGTATGTTACTATTGTATATTGAGAAAAATCTACTTGTTAACTGTTGTTTTCTGGTTCACGTGTATGTTACCAAAGATACAGTTGACGTTGGCGATTTTGTTACGACATAGCATAGTTTAAAATAAGGCATGGTTATTCTTACAACAACTCTCAAAAAACGAACAAAAAAAATTTAAAAAACAACAACTACCGAGTTCTTTTTTCAAACGCAGATTTCGGATTTAAATAAATATACAATAGGTGTCGCTACAATAATCAATGTGTAATGTAATTGTTTCAAATATTTATTAGTAATTTGTGTACGCCATGTTGTATTTAGAAAAAATGTTGGTATGACAGTTTTATATATATGTATGTGTGTATATATGGTTCATTTTCTACTCTTTCGGAGCTGTGATCACATTAAAAAATTCTTAGATTATTTAAATTCTAAGCACCTTTTGATTTTATTTGTGAAACTGAAGAAAATGGAAATCGCCTTTTAATCAAATCAACAGATTAGATAACCAGTTTGCAACAACCGTTTATCGTAAAAGCGTACACAAGTTCATAGACTCGTTTCGACATTTTTATTCCGGATTTTTTAAACGTAACCTTATACTCAGTCTTTTTAATAGAGCACGTAACATCTGTTGTGACTCCCGTTATCTTGATTTAAAACAACAACAAAACTACCTTACAGAATATTGTAAAAAAAAAAACAACAAACGATGGCTGTCCCTAGCATTTCATCCAAACCCTAACAGATAAGATACTTCCAAACAAAACTGAACCACCAAGAAATCCATATACTGTAGACAAACACCCATTAAGACTGACCATTCTTTTTCCTTTCGTAATCAGAGTGTTATACTAAAATCATAAATTTTTTATCCACAGATCAAACTACGAATGATATTAAAAATCACCCTTCACAATTCAAAACCTGATCATACCTTAGTGTCCGGATCGCGTATGGCTGTAATTTGACTTACATTGACTAAACGTTATTTCAGTTACATTTGCAAAGCTGCGAACGCAGTTCTTCAGTTCTAAATCAATTAGAACTGGAAAACAGCTCCTCATGTCCTGTAACCTCCGTTATTCGCAGACTAAGTGAATTTATCAACCACCCTATGTTGATTAAAATTTCCAAAATCATAATCTTTGGATAATGAAACAGTCAATCAAAGAAAGTCTGTCTATTATAAATGAACTCCCAACCCCATACAATAACACACCTTCGCTGGAGTTAAGTTTGTTCGAAATAACTTGTATATTTCCGCTAAAACCATAATATTGTAACATATATATATCCTATTTTTTTAATTGATGTCATTCTTTCACTTTGTATTTGAATTCCCCTTTTATAAAATGTTGGAAGCTTTCAAATTTAGAAATCTATCTCGTGTTTTACCTTATTGAATACAGCTTGCTGAAGAAAGAAATACGTATATTATTAAAAGTTTGTTGCTGTCGTACGTTTATTCATCATTGTACAGCTTATAGAAATTTTCTTTTCGAACCCATTTACATTTAATTAATTTTATAAATAATCGCAAAAAAACATATCTGAAAAACTGAATTTTAAATCGCTTAATAAAAAATAAAAAGTACAGTCCGATTTACGTAAAAGTAAATCTACACACCAGTTCGTCGTACCTTTGTGGAAATGTTCAGATGACATAGTTCCAATGCAATTTCTCCCAAAATCACGTACATTTTTCTTCTTCTTTATAAAGAAAACACTGTGATTGGATAGACTAAATGCCAATGAGAGTATATTATAAATTTGAGAAGCATCTTTTCTGAGGTTTCAAACTGAACTCTTTGGTATAACTTGTGCTTATATTCCTCCGCGTTGAAGGTTTTTTCTTCTTCTGATGATATAAGTGATTATAAAGTAAATGTTTAAAATTTCCATTTGCTATTTTTAATCTGATACGTGGGCGAAAGATCAATACAAGTTGGCCACCTCTCGTATGCGGGTTTAAAGATGATGTTTTGGCTTGAGAGGATGTAATCAAAGTCCTTCATTTAATTTAGGCTCGTGTTCTATCTTCTGGAGCTTTCTGGCGAATTTGTTGATTTTTTTTTTATTAGTTCGAGCCAATGTGTAGAGCTTATCTCGAGGTTCTTTTTCCTTTCTCTGAAATGTTTCCGACAGTAGTTCTTAATACGTGTTTTAACTAGTCAGCAGAGCAGAAACTAGTAGAGAAGTCTTATTACTTAAAACAAATATATATACACACACGGACGTGCCAAAGGCTGAGAATAACTAACTTGCATTCAGAAGAACTGAACAAAAGACAAGAAAAATCGTTTGCGTTTTTTTTTGTAATGTACACGGCTGTATGTGGATATATCTTTGAAGAGAACACCGACGTTATTTATCCGAACATTATGGAGAAGATATTATAATAAGTGTAAAACTTTGTCAAATGTTGTGAAAGTTACCTTTATTCTTTGCTTGTTAATGGAAACCGTCGTTTTTTGTTCGTTTTGTACTTTCTAACACGATAGTCATTTTCCAGCATTGACTAGTTGGTAATTAGCTTGACAATAACAACGCGAACTCCGTTATAAGGGTATTATATATGTGTTTCGGACGTGCTTCAATTACCTGCGAATCGTATAAATTATTGTGTATCGAAAGTCATTTGCGATTATAATTAAGAACTCCTACGATTATTTACTTCGCGGTAAATAAAACAGGATTGTTTCAAAACCGGTTTCTTCTTTGGGGTGGAGATTTTAATATTGAACAAAGTTATTACTAGAGAATAGAAGATTAAACCCGAGTTGTTGTATTTTTACATAAATTACAGTTTTATTAAGTTATACACATTTTAATAAAGATACTGTACTTTTTCAGAGGGGGAGTCATGGATCATCAGTGGCAAGGATCCGAGTCTGACCAGAACTGTGATCCGTTATGGAACAGTGAGGTGAGTGTGGTTAGCAAATAATACTATGTATTGTAGGGTTCGAGACGTGATGACACTAAATATCCTTTGTACTTTCGGCTGGCCCGGCATGGCCAGGTGGTTAAGGTGCTCGATTCGCAATCTGAGGGTGGCGGGTTCGAATCCCCGTCACAACAAACATGCACGCTCTTTCAGCCGTGGGGGCGTTCTAATGTGACGGTCAATCCCACTATTAGTTGGTAAAAGAGTAGCCCAAGAGTTGGCGGTGGGTGGTGATGACTAGCTGCCTTCCCTCTAGTCTTACACTGCTAAATTAGGGACGGCTAGCGCAGATAGCCCTCGTGTAGCTTTGCGCGAAATTCAAAAAACAACAAAAAAAACAAATACTTTCGTCTGAGGGCACGCTATAAAAGTGACAACCAGCTCCATTATTTTGTTCACAGAGTCAAACAAATCCCTGAGCCTGGCTTGGCCAGGTGGTTAGGGCGCTTGACTCGCAATCTGAGGGTCGCGGGTTCGGATCCCCGTCCCACCAAACGTGCTCGCCCTTTTAGCCGTGGTGGCGTTATAATGTGACGGTCAATCCCACTATTCGGTTGGATAAGGTTTGGCTGTTGGTGCTGTTGACTAGTG
>NW_013667596.1:222850-229176 GCF_000517525.1 Limulus polyphemus
CCCACTATTCGTTGGTAAAAGAGTATCCCAAGAGTTGGCGGTGGGTGGTGATGACTAGCTGCCTTCCCTCTAGTCTTACACTGCTAAATTAGGGACGGCTAGCGCAGATAGCCCTCGCACTGCTTTGCGCGAAATTCAAAACATACCAACCCAAACAAATTCCCGCTTATCTGGCTGGCTTCCCTCTGGTCAGTAGTTCAAAGTTAGGGACGGTTATACCTGCGGGCTAGTTCATGGTTGAAGTCCTGTTACAGGAAAAAAAAAAACGCTTTTCACTTTGGGGCAAGGGTCTGTAAGAGAAACTGTCAAATCCCACTATTCGGTTGGATAAGGTTTGGCTGTTGGTGCTGTTGACTAGTGGATAAGGTTTGGCTGTTGGTGCTGTTGACTAGCTGCTTTACCTCTAATCTATCAGTCCTAAATTATAGAGACGGCTAGAGCAGACAGCCCTTGCTTTACGCGAATATCAGAAACAATGAGTTATCCTTCTGGCCCACAATTCAGTTACATCATCTTGAGAAGAGTCATTAAACATATCATCCTTTTAAAGTTACTGTTTTAGCATTTAATTGAATATTGGTTTAACTGGCTGAAGGAGACATTCAGGGAAACAATTATTCACAAGTTTAACTTAATGAACCTGCTTGTACAATCCCTAATCTGTTAAATTATATGAAACAGTTATCATAGAGTCAGTAGACTATACATGTAGGAATGGCCAAGGTACTCAAAAGGTATAATACAATTATGAACTCTACAAAATCCACATTGATAGGGTGTTTTACTTTAAAAGATGATTGCCACTCTCTTTCATTTGTTTCTCTACCGAACAAGCCCCAAAACAAGGCAAGAAACCATCGCTAAGATACCAAACCAGAAAGTGACCAACCAACCAAATTGTTCATCTTTATTCTTCTTGTTTCATTCGAGATAACTCAACAAATACTTTATCGTCAGTTTAAACCTAAATCCACTCTGTGTGTTTCTGGGCAGTGCACGATGTTATCGCTTAGTCGTAATAACTAGTAGTAATTTAAAAAAATATATAATCATAATTCTAGTGTAAACAATGTTATCATTACCCCTTGAAGTTAACTTTTTAACAGAAATCTGGTGTTCCTTTAAAAAGCTTAAGTACAGGGTGAAGCACGAGTTACCAGCCAATAATAGATGAACATTAGATGACTGTAACATGTAGCTTGTTGCGTAACTTTGTGCTAAAATAAACAACTAAGTAGTAGTTTCGGAAAACTTAATTACATATGTCTTCCTTTGTTCCACCGTATCAGCCATTTTGTCGTCAGGTCTTTGCGAAATTGCGTGTTCTTCAGAGATATAGACTTAAGAACGATTCGTCAATCCATGTAAGTGTTAAAAGATAGGCGAAATCGCAAACACCCCGTACCCTCCACGCTCGCGTTAACATATAAACAGAGATATATAAACTACTTTCTTAGAAAGTGGGAGAATACTCAGTATGGCATCGCGTTTAGCGCCTCATTAATTCTGGGAAACTTTGTTATAGGATAGGAATCGGTTTAAACGTCATTTACGAGACTGAAATGTATACTTTAATGGGATAATTAACCTTGTAACGTCAATGATTATACAGTTCTATTTGTTATAGGACAAGAATCAGTTTGTATAAGAGGCTGATATTTTAATGGAATGATTAACCTCCAAACATTTATCTAGTTCTGTAAGCTGTACTAGAATATTTTTGTTTGACGTTTGTTCAGTTTTCAGCACTTAGTTCTGTTCAAAATGCCGCTTCTCTTGTTTCCAGAATAATAACTGTTAACAAGTTGTAATTATTGGGATCTTTTATATGGCATACCGTATTGCCCCGTAATTAACGTCCCCGGGGGCGTTGCAAACTGAATAGAGGGGGGGGGCGGCTAATTATAGTTTTTATGCAGTTCCAGATTCTATTTTTCACATGTGACTCGTTGATTTCAATGCTAATAAGTGTGTGTGTGTGTGTGTGTGTGTGTGTTTGTTTTTTTTTCAAATCAAAATTACTGTAATAAAAGTGGATTGTATGTTGGATTACTATTGCTGTCAAAATTACAATAATAGAGTGGATTACAGTAGAGGATTACATGTTGGATTACTATTACTGTCACACAAGGTAAGCTTTATAAAAAAAATACCGGGGGGGGGCGAGAGGGAACGTTAATTAGGGGCGTTACGGTATATAAAGATTCAGCAAAACCCGATAAAATGCTTCTAGAATTAAACTTTTTATTTCATTGAAAGGATGCATGACACACGAGTGTTTTCGTTGGTCGAATATGATTTAACTGTCATAAAAAAGAAAGAAAGAAAACTGGCATAGACCTTTATGTTCTCTGCAACATGGTGCGTGTTGTCTGTTTCATATAATGGGTATTATCGCGTACGTTAAATAATATATATTTAAATAGTTTTCCAAGATTGTTATAATGCTGCGTACCCGTTGGCTTAACCCTAACTGTGTAATATGGTAATTCGATGTTTACATATGGAATGAGTTAGAGAGTAATTTAAAGTGATTGATTACTGTGTTACGAAGTTATTCCTCAAAATTGGTAAGATGTAATCGTGCAATATCTAAACGTCAGTCAGTGCCAATATACAGTCATCAAGTCTAATATTCATGAATAATATTTTCGACGTAATGTGAGCTGTTTGTTTATCTTGAAACCTACATTTAAGGCAACCCTAACTGCCTTTAACCCTTCGAGAGTTAGTTTGGTCTTCTGGGCCGAGTCTTGTAGATCAAAGCGAGAGTTTAGTGTGGGCGTAACATGAAAACTTGAGAAAGTATGTAAATTAAATAGGCTAATCTCTTAACACAACTCCCCTCAATGTTCGAAATGTACCTATACCAATTTCAACTTGTTTCTTATGAAGTGTTCTCGAACAGGTCTCACCGATTGCACGTGCTTTATTAAACTATGAAATGAAAAATGTTTGTTTGTTTAAAGTTAGGCACAAAGCTACACAATTGGCTATCTGTGCTCTAACCACCACGAGTATCGAACCCCAATTTCTAGCGTTGTAAGTCCGCAGAGAAATGAAAACTGAGCAAAAGTAATTGGCTCGAATCTCTTTCTTTACACACCTTACTTCCTTGTCTTTTCAACACGAGTCAACATTTAAATTATAAGGGAAACATCGATTTTTTTTTATTTTATTAAAATATATAAACAGAAAAGAAAATACTAAGAATAGAAGGTAGTTAAGGCACTGCACTCGCGATCTGCGAGTCGTAGGTTCGAATTCCCGTCACATCGAACATGCTCGCTCTTTCAGCCGTGGGGGCGTTTTAATTTGACTGTAGTTCCACTATTCGTTGGTAAAATAGTAGCCCACGAGTTGACGGTGGGTGGTGTTAATTAGCTGTTTTTGACAGGACAATGACGTATAATATTCGACATATATCCATCAAGTTGCATCAAAATCCGATAATTTTTGACTGAGTTATAGAGCAAAAATAGTGTGAAAATTCGGTCAGTATATTCTTCAGATGATTAGACCAAAACCGTACACAGAATTCCAAGTGAGGCCGAACTAGTGATTTGTATAGAGAAATAATTAACTATTTTCACTTCTAATCAACATCTCTATAAATACAACCTAAAATTATACTAGCTTTACTACTAGTGACCGGAAACTGGCTCGATGACTTGAGTGACTTAGTCACCACTATGTCCAAGATCCTTTTCTTCAGTGACACTTTTCAGTGAATTACCCATATGTATAAAACTTATGATCCAAATTATGGTAACCAAAGTGTTTTGCTTTACAATTACTATAATTAAGGATCATTTGCCAAATATTTGTCCAACTTAACAATTGATCACACGTCATAAGGTAACACCTCAGCAAACACACCTTAAGGATCATTTGCCAGATATTTGTGCAACTAAACAATTGATCCAAGTCATAAGGTAACACCTCAGCAAACACACCTTAAGGATCATTTGCCAGATATTTGTGCAACTAAACAATTGATCCAAGTCATAAGGTAACACCTCAGCAAACACACCTTAAGGATCATTTGCCAGATATTTGTGCAACTAAACAATTGATCACACGTCATAAGGTAACACCTCAGCAAACATACCTTAAGGATCATTTGTCAGATATTTGTGCAACTAAACAATTGATCCAAGTCATAAGGTAACACCTCAGCAAACACACGTTAAGGATCATTTGCCAGATATTTGTGCAACTAAACAATTGATCCAAGTCATAAGGTAACACCTCAACATCCCATTCACAACTAGAAATACCCAATAGTTTAATATCACTAACAAACTTTACAAATTACTCTCTGTTAATTTAATTAATGCAAATAAATAAAAAGGAAGGCTTAAGCACGGACTCATGAGACACTACACTATGCAGTAACAAGTCCACGTCCTTTCTTATGGTCCAGATAAAAAACATGCATCCTCGAGAAAAGTTAACAGCTTTGCCAAGCAAGATCTGTCTTAAGTGAATTCATATTGGCTTTCTTCATCAATATCTGACTTTGCGAGGTTTCATTTATTATACTTTGATTTTTTTCGCACTACAAAAGTAAAACTAATTAGTTCATATACTTCACTCTATTGACCTATCAGAAATGAAAGAGAAAAATTCTTGTATCTGATCTTTAATCTTCTCGAAAACCCTATGAGAAACCTTATATTCACCCTCTTATATAGTGTTTAGCGTCACTTGGGGCTACAGCTTATTGTGCAGTATGGCTTTTGCTGATACTTGTCGTCTTAAGAATGACAAAAAAAAAGTGTGCGTGCGGTTATATCCATCCACGTACATCGATCTATGTCGTTCAACTGCTGATCGAACTATTCACGTGCGCATGTTGGTTATGTATCAAT
This sequence comes from Limulus polyphemus, assembly GCF_000517525.1. Classification (NCBI taxonomy): domain Eukaryota; kingdom Metazoa; phylum Arthropoda; class Merostomata; order Xiphosura; family Limulidae; genus Limulus; species Limulus polyphemus. The sequence continues at coordinate 227,725 of NW_013667596.1, forward strand.
ATAATATAGGATTGATGTTTTCCATATCGACGCCTAGATATTTAAATAGGGTAATGGTTATGTAAGTTTACCATTCCATGTGTTCCGTTCCCAAACCATTAAATATTTCTTGGACTAGAGTAAACAAGTAAAGATGCAAACCAAACACGTGTGCAAACTAGTCTTGTAGTGTTATCATCAACACATGTCTTTGAAGACTTCAAGGGGTAATAAAGTGTTTCTGGGATTTGAAAAGAAGAGATCAGTTGGTAAACTAATGCAGTGGTTCCCAACCTGTGGTCCTCGGACCCCTGGGGGTCCGCGAAGATAATACCATCTCATTAAACAAGTAAGTTTTTAAATTCGTGTGTAGTTACTGAGTGGCGATACGGTAACTAAACAGGATTTCAGACACCTACTTAAGCCTGAAAGTGTGTAGTTACTGAGTGACGATACGGTAACTAAACAGGATTTCAGACGCCTACTTAAACCTGAAAGTGTGTAGTTACTGAGTGACGATACGGTAACTACACAGGATTTCAGACGCCTACTTAAACCTGAAAGTGTGTAGTTACTGGGCGGGGATAGGATAAAGTCATCATCTCTCTCTTGTAACCAATACAACATGACATTAGTTCAGCGGTTCCCAACCTTTTCACCACCAAGGACCCCATGTTTCTTGAAAAATTCCATCTACCCAACAAACTGTTTTTCTTACTAATAATTAACTTGTTTTTCCATTTTTCACTATCAAATAAAAGACATATATAACTGAGTGTGCAATTAAAAGAACAGCATTTCAGGTTTAAGTAGGTGTCTGAAACCCTGTTTAGTTATCGTATCGTCACCCAGTAACTACACACTTTCAGGTTTAAGTAGGGGATTTCAGACATGTTTAGTTATCGTATCGTCACCCAGTAACTATATACGTTCAGGCTTAAGTAGGTGTCTGGAATCCTGTTTAGTTACCGTATCGTCACCCAGTAACTGAACTGTTTAGTTACGGTAACGCCACCCAATAACTACATAGTTTCAGGCTTCAGTAGGAGTATGAAATCCTGTTTAGTTACTGTAATGTAATCCAGTAACTACACACTTTCAGGCTTGAGTAAGTATCTAAAATCCTGTTTAGTTACGGTAACATCACCCAGTAACTACACACGTCCAGTCTTTAGTACGTGTCTGAAATCCTGTTTAACTTCCGTAACGATTTTTGTTGTTGTTGTGTTTTTAAATAATGGCCTGGAAACAACCCATTCTGCCCAATTCAGCAGAAGCATGCTAGTCTTATTTCTGCTGTGATTTTCTTGATCCTTTCCCTATTTTAGTACGCTATTGATGACAGTATTGTGTGTGTGTGTTTCTAGAGTAACTGAATATAATGTGATATACACTGAGTGGTCACAAGTAAATGGACACCTAATTATTCGTCATGTAACTGATTTATGCTAACTAATTTGTGTTCACAGAGCA
>NW_013667597.1:0-15580 GCF_000517525.1 Limulus polyphemus
CTTGTTTTTGTATTGCTGCCATCAAATCTGCTAAGCTGTAGTTTGATTTTCCGCCTCTAGTTTCCATTTTTCTTCTCGTTTTTTTTTTCTATCCCACTCTCTGACACCAATTTGTTACGTCTCCGTTTGTTAATTAACTCTCCGTAAATTCGTTCCGACGAAATTTTAAGCGACACAAGTCCTTTCTTAATAAAACTGGTTTATTCTTTCCGAATATAACTTTGCGATACACTTAATCTCAATACTCGCGCTAAAACAACACTGTAACGAACGAACGTTAACTTCAACAATACCCTGTGACTGCAGTTCAATTACTCACTATCTATGCACACATTACATTCCCCTCTTTTATATACCAGCCTACCCTACATCCAGCAATTACTAGAGCATTCGCCAAAGTACATGACAGTTCTAGAAACGTTGCGTCACAGTAGTCATGTGACTCGATGACGCAACAATATCTTTCCACAATCTATGGTAACAGTATGCACATCCAATAGCTTTGCCCCTGACCTATGAAAGCATGGATATGAATTGACCTATTCTGGAATGGTTATATTACAAGACTTTCCAACCTGAAGTTCTCCTATTCCATGTTTATAAAAGTATGCATAGAAGTAATCCAGGAACATGGTTGAGATGGAAACCCCACCTTATAACTGTAAACAAGATAATTCAATTCAAATATATTTAGGTCTACAACAGCTGCATTCACAAAGCATATAACTGAACAGAAAACTTTCAAAAGCTGTATAAATGATATGTGGCATATGACAAATTGAAGCATGTTGTCTCATTGGATGAAATATATGCCTATTTAAGTGACTACAGCAAAGTCTAGGTGATTTATCATTTTCTTTCTGATGATACAACATTTTGAAAATGGCATATGTTGTGAAAGCTTTTCCAAGAGATATATGGTTACAGACATAATGGTAAGTTAAACATCCAGAAAGGAAAATACCATGGTGTACTCTGCATTCTGTCAGACTGACACCATTATACTGCAAGGAAATGATATTTTTGTATGATCTGGATGTATGTAAGCTATAGCTCCATCAAGAAAAAGCATCCAACCACAGGTCTAAGTCAGCATAATTGTCAGTTCCTCTACATGGTACAAGAAGGAATGAGAATTCATGCTATGACCATTCACGGACACAACAGTTAAGTCAACAGATGTATCTTTCATGAATTTTTTGTCCCTTTGTTTGTTTTGAACCTCCAGAAGTTGATAGCCATACACAATTGATACACTTTGGAAAGAGAATGAAAGAACATGGACTGTAGTGTATTGCTCAAAAGCCTCTTTCAGTGTAGATGGTACTGCTGAGCAATAGTCAATAACTAGGGTTGTCACAAAGAACAGTACTGATGGAGAAAGAATAGTATGTATAGCTTAGGCACATATCTTTGTAAAATTACCATAATTCACAAATACCCATCTATGTGTGAATAAATTGTTTTTCACACAACAACACAAAAATCACTAACTTAAGCAGTAACATTACTTAGTTTAAACCTTTTAGAGGTGTCCACAGAAACCACCCAGATATACATTAACTGCAGGTTAACATTTGCACAAGTGGTACCAACAGGTACTTAATTATAAACACATCTTAATGAATCACTTAACATATGTGAACTAGTCTGTTACAAAATATACATCTGAGTTTATCCTTTAAGTTACCCAGTTTAATTTAAAATTTTAGATTTAATTCACAGATCTGAAAGTATATAATTATTAACAGTACAGAAGGTTTATCACACTCCATAAGGATAATTTCTGTATGTGTTGTTATGACGATGAGTTGCTGCAATTACCATGGGTGACAAGTTAAATTTCCATGTATTTGGTTTATGGTAAATATCACTTGATCGCATACCCTAAGTCCCTCAGTGTTTTTAGTGCATTTGATTTGCAAATATGTGCATTTATATACATTTATATACATCCATTTATATACATAAGTCCATTTATATACATCTTGGAGTTTTTGTGGAAATCATGTCAAGATTTATGGTCTATGATTTATTTCACTGTCCTTTCCAAAAACTGGATATAGTGTGAATTGCAGTCATACGTAACAGTGATTGTATAATCATGGCCGTCAAATTGAACATGATTGACAATTTAGGAAGTATTTCCAACAGCAGTACAGAACCTAGAACACCATTCTTGAAATGTGATTACTCCTTAGTTGTTATTGTCATGAACAAACAGTAGGCCTTTTAGAACCTCTAACCATAAGCTCAAGTTTTAATCCACACACAGGTGGCTGGAAAGGATATTATTTAGTACAGTATACGTAATGAATGAAAACAGTTTAAAACTTAAATAACAGTGTTTTATTTTAATTTATGTGTTATTGCTTATTTTTGGAATCAAGGCTGAAGAAGAAAGGAACTACCATATTTTCTACTGCATGTTAGCAGGAATGCCAAAGGAAGAAAAACAAGTTTTATATCTTGAAGAAGCTACCAAATATAATTACCTGATACAGGTTAGGCATTGTGTAGATAAAATAGGAAAATATAGCATTATATATATATATATATATATCGCGCATAGATAAAACATAAAAGCATTTAGTTTGTGGTGGATGAAATTAAATGAGGTAATATTATATGTCATTTCACATGTGGAATAAAAGTGATGTAGCATTACATGTCATTAAAACAGTAATATAAAATGCAGTATGTACATCTAGATAAAACTTCATGCTGTTGTATAAACTTCTAAACTGGGAAATGGCACGATATCTGTGTGTGTGTATATATATAAAACTGTAGTAAAGACTTTCCATATAAAAAGAAGGACTTGTTTGAATTTTATTATCCAGATATCTGTGACTGGAAATTTTTAACTCTCCTTAGTTTATTTACTGTGCCTAGATATTCAAATGTTTTTAATGGGAATTTTGTATTCAATAAAGGTTTGAATTAAGTATGTTCCATCAAAGTTTAAGAGCACCAAAGAAAGGCATCCAAGCTCAAAACATTATGAACATTACAACATCTATTTACCATTTACCATTTTTTGTGGTATAATTTTTGCCCCCTTTTTTGTTTTCAATTTAATTGCACTGCAGCAGTCCTTTTATGAAAATCTTTATGTTTGTCTGTTTTATGATTTTGTACAAATTTATATGTGGATGTTATGGGTTAGATGTTTATAACCCTTGTTATTTTTTTATCTCCTCTTACTTTTGTTTAACTTTGATATTTCCCGTTCTATTTAGGGTAAATGCATTACCTGTGATGCAAGGAATGATGCAATAGATTTCACAGAAATTAAGGCAGCCATGAAAGTATTGATGTTTACTGATCAGGAAATTTGGGAAATTATGAAGATTTTAGCAGCTCTCCTTCACATAGGGAACATAACATACAGAGGTAAATAAACGTTCTACACCATAATGTAAGTTACTGTTTAATCCACTATCTATTTATCTAATGTCCATGTGTGTATCTCTTTTATATGGTGGATCTTTTTATTTTATTTCCAGTATCTGACATTCAAATAATAACTGGGTGGTTAATATTTTATATCCATTCAGAATTAGTTAATTTTTCAAGTGTGTACATTTAAAATCTAGTATATTAGTTCCAATTTATATTATGGAGAAAATTATAATGTTTCTAAAGTAGATGGTATCCTCAAGTTGATGAGTCATTTTCTAAATTTTAAGATAGCTCTTATAAAAGATAATTTGTTCTCAAACAGCCACAGCTTACCAGAGTTTCCTCTACAAAACTGCTTTAGTAATCAAAGTAAAACTGAAATCTATAACATTTACCATAACTTACATTCAGTGTTAAAATTATTGCCAACTTTAGTTACTACATATCACTAATTAATGGGTCTTATACCCTATGTCACAAAACCCAGGCTTAAAATAATTCAATCCTCAAATATACGACTAATTGTTTATACCATTCAATACAGGTAGGTCCTGTGTTTATACAGAAAAAATTACACAATTTATGATTTCTCAATGCTTTTATTTTTGGATATTGATGCTTAGATCAATACACCATAATGTTCAACATTATAAATCTGTACATACAAAATATTGACATTTTTCACAATTGACCCTACTTTTCTTGGCCATTTCTCAAAACCTGATCTAACAACAATTACACTTTTTTGTAATGTCAGACTGATTTTTGCAGTTGGTGTAAGATTTTATTACACAATTATTTTATTTGTTGAATAAATTCTTTTTGTAATATCTGCAGAAAAAAAGAGAACTCTTACGTGACCTTCCATTATTGCAATTAAAGTAAAGATGAATTCACAAAACAAAAGCATATAGGCAAAATACATCTAACGTGTAGAAAGCAACAACTGGCCATCTGTTTGTTTTCATTTTAGTTGAATAACTCTTTAGTATTTAGTAAGAAGTACCCACTCCATATTCGTTATTATTGTTGTAATCGAGGATTATCACTCTTTTTTTTTTAGCTGCTTTATTGATGTAAATTTCTGACTGGTTATGCACAATACTCAGCAGCAGAAATAATTTTGTTTTTTTTTGGACAATATGAAGTTTACAGTAGCAAATTTACCTATAGCAAAATTAGTGAGGATTTAGCAGATCCTTTTACAAAGACCATTTCAGATGGCAGTTTGACTATTTTTTATTGTATCAAGTTATGTTAGACACGTGTAGTGGTAGTTTCTTGATCAGTTACAAACTAATAAAGAAATTATGATCTATATTCAGATATAGTACATTATCTCCCCTCACATGGATAGCTATTCTAGTTCAGTGCGGCCCTCTATATGCAAAATGTTTTTGCATGCCACAAGCCTTGAACTCCCACATACTCCACTTGGTTCAACTGCATCTCAGATGTAAATCATCATATGACAATCCGCCACCAATAAAAGTGCAACATCCCCACTTGATGCATGTGACTCCTTCTATTCAATTCTACCAAACTATTATATATTACAGTTAGTTTTCTATAGTATTTGTCACAACAATAACTTACCTCTGTTTATTGATTTTTTTTCTCATTTTTCAACTTCTTCACAGTTTCAGGTGAATTCTGAAGTTTGTGTTTTACAACTTCTGATATTTTTACCACTACTTCAAGTGCCATTACACAGGCTTACAGTCTGGGGGTCTTTGTCAGGAGATTGATAATTATAGGAGTCATCCTTCTTCTTCTGAAAATGTTAGAGTTCTTCCTTTTTCCTCCTCCTAACTCTGCTGTGTCTTTCCATGCCTCTCCTATGGAATATACATGGCCTAATTCTGCCATTTTGGATATGCTTTCTCAGGTGTGTTCCATTTTCTTGTTTTCACCAATTTCATTTGATACTGTCCCTTCCATTCCTTGACATCAGGATACATGCTAAGTATTTCGTTTCTCAGCTGAGGGCTGGTGTTAGCATGCCTTGTCTTCCATGGGCTTATGTTCATTCTGCTTTTGCTTATCAGCAGGCTGATCAACTATTTCTTGACTCCCAGCAGATAGAGTCACTTTTGCCAATGTGGGGAATGTCCCAGAGTATCATATCAATTTCTCCCATGCCCAGTTTCCTGCTTTTGTGTTACCCTTACAGCTCTCCTACAGTACTTGTCCAACATACACCTCCTTTCTGAGACACTCCACTGATCCCCTGCAGGGTTTTTGGAGGATACCTTTTCCCTCCTTACTTCCACATTGGTGTGATTGTTCTATTCAGCCCTATCACACATGGTTTCATTGCTGTTGAGATCTTATTGGGAAGGGTGCTGTCTTGTCACAGGTTCATCTACCTTCCACTTATCTTCATGACTTACAGATGCCTCCTTTTCTCCATTGGTCTGTTTTTGGAGATTTTCCCAAATCTTTCGAATCAAGTGTGGAATCAGGGAGACCACTTTCAACCCTTTAGACTTTGGTTGCTTGTTTGTCTTATTATGATCCTGTGACCTCTCCCATAATTGTTTCTTGTCCTGCAATCTCTCGTCCTTTACCACTTTCTACCATTAAGAATTCCAAATTTTCCTGTGTATCTCAACATCGGGTTCATCATCACCAGCAGTTCCTGTGACTATCAGGTTTTTTCCTGTACACTGGGGACACATTTGGCTAATTTTGTTCCTCTGTGGTGGGTATTCACTACCGATGCTTGGATGATCCAAGTTTTGTCAGAAGGATTTTTCATCCATTTTCTTTCCCCACCACCATTGTCTCTTGTACTGACTTTCTTCCCATTAACTCTGGAACCTGCTACAAGTCTGCATCTATCCATGGCTTTGAAGATCCTTCTATCACAGAGATCTATCAAGCCTGTCAGCCAGCTTTCTCCAGGTTTTATTGTCCACAAAACAAATCAGGGGACTGCCATCCTGTGATCTTTCTGTCCTACCATCACCAATTTCTGGATCTTCTCTGATTTACCATGGAGTCCTTTATTACACTCAGATGGGTTTTTTCTCCAGGACTGTGGATGATCATGGTAGATGTCTCAAATGCCTGTCTCCATATTCCTATTTCTCATCAGTTCAGATGCAGTCTTTGGTTTTTCTACTACGGGGCTGTGTATCAGTTTCACACCTAGCCTTTTGGGCTTGATTCAGCATCATATGTATTTTATCGGGTGGTCAAGGCTTTTGCCCGACTGCTTGCTGCTCCAGGGTTGCATTTACACCACTACATGGTTGACTGGCTCCTGTTAGCTCATTCTGACCTGGAGTTTTCTCAACACACACATCTGCTGCTGATAGATGCAGCTCATGTTGGTTGGATTTTCAAGTTGGAGAAGTCTTTCTCTTTTCTTACCCAATATCTTATCCACTTGGGTGTATTTTTTAACATCCACCTCATTCGGGCCCAACCTTCTCCATTTTGTCTCTGTTCGATGGAGTTTTCAGCTCTCCATACACTTCCTGCTCTTTCTGTTTCTGCATGCAAGATTCTGTCACTTTTGGGGACTTAGGCTTCTCTGGAAGCCCTTATTACATTGGGTTTGGCACACATGTGTTATCCTCAGTAGACTCTTGCTCAGGATCCCCTGGACTCCCAAATTACCCTTCCTCCTTCCCTTATAGACAATATGCATTGGTGGTTGAACAAGGATAACATGGTGATGGAAATACTGCTTCCTTCACCTTGCCCCAGATTTGAACCTGCTCACAGATGCTTCTCTCCAAGGTTGAGGAGTATGGGTACATCAGCAAGAGGTTTCTGGACAATGGTCTCAGATCAAAATGTCTTACCATATCAACAGCTAGAAACTTCTGGCAGTACAACATGCTTTGGTTCATTTTCTTCCTCTGGTTCTGAACTGACATGTCATGCTCTGTTCTGACAATTCCATTGTTGTGGCCTATGGCAATCACTAAGAGGGCACTCATTCCTGTTTCCTTTATGGTCAAACTTTAGAACTCCTTTATTGGGCCCACACATGTCCCATTTAGGATTAGGATCCCACTCGGTGGGGAGCGTTGCTTGTCAAGGTATACTTCCTATCTCTCAAATCTGCACTGTACGACCAAGATGTATAACCATGGCCAATGACGCACACTGTTGAGATGGGGTGTTCCACAATATCACTAGTAGGTTTTCTTTCAATATATTTGCTTCATAAATATGCACTTTCCGGACTGTACTAATCCAGTGATTTACATGGATAAAGCAGAAGGGGATAGCTGCCCATCCCTGCTATCCCTTTTATTGAATAAATCAGGGGTAGTCTGCTTTTTAAAAAGGGGTTTTTATGGTCACCCATTGCACTGTTTCTGGTGTTAGTGTTCTTCTGGACTCTCCACCACATTTTAACCCCTTGTTCTTCTAATTCAATATGGGAGTTCTTACCACTTTCCAGTTCTGAGCAGCTATGGGTAGTGGACCATGGAGGAGTTCTCTTGAATGTGATTCAGTTAAGAGTAGGGCATTGGTGTTCTCTTGTGTAAATGGCATTTGATCCTCCAATCATGCACTCCACCTCCTTGCAGTGGGTCCTGGAGGTTGATGTTACACCCAGCTTCTGTGTGGTTCTATCAGGTGGTGCAATTGCTTATATTTTCTAGATGTGATCCACTCTCGTGTGGTGGGATTTGGAGGGAGGCATTGCACTCCAACTTTTGGTCGGTCCTATCCAGAGTATGTTGTTGTGCATATCTACAAATAAATATGCTCCACCACCATGAGGTGGGTCCTGGAGATTGATGTTGCACACAGCTTCTGTGTGGTTCTATTGAGAGGATGAAGTTGCTATATATGCTTAGGGGCGATCCACCTCTGTGCGATAAGATCTGGAGGGTGGCATTGCACTCCAGCTTCTGTATGGTCCTATCCAGAGAATAATGTTGATTGAGATGATGGTTCTCTCTCTCTCTTGCACTCCACCTCAGAGAGTTTTCACTGTCTGATGTTGATGTTGTGCAGTGGGGTGCCAGTCTGATTGAGTTTGAGTTTCATGTGATCTGTTGCATTGGCAAATCGCTTCCCATCGTTGTTTGTACGTTGGGTACCCAGATGTATAGTTGATTGTGGATTTGTGCACATGTTCCCATTTCGTAAATCAGTTTGTACAGTATGTACTTCCATTCTACTTATCTTGAGGTGAAGATGGTGTGGACCTCCTACCGTGAGTTGGAGGTTATATTCCTGATACTGCTTGGTTTTGGACTGGAGTTGACTGGCTGCATATGGTTCATCATGCCCTAGCCACTCTACACCTTGGAGCACATCCATTTTAGCTTTCCCCACATTCCTGTCATGGTTCTTCTATGGGATTGAGAGTCTGGTATACTGTAGTTCAGATTCCAACCCACCAGGTTTTTCTCTCCCTTTTTGATTGTGCTCCTCCCACTTTCTGCCTGTGTATGTGACTTCTTTCTACAATGGGTGCAAAGTATACATGGTACAGAAATGGTACAGTCTTCCATGTGTGTTCCTCTCTCATTGGGGATCACACCTCAGGGGTGTTCTACAGATGCTTTTGAAGGATACTTCTTTCTATCCCTCGCACTAATCCCTCCACCTATTCAATGTGGGATTCTAGCTATTCATGTGAGTGGAGGTAATGTACTGTTGGAAGTTGTTATTTTCCTATACTGAAAATATATTTCTGATAGGTACTTACCTCCTCAAACACTTCCCACCTTTTCTCTCTGCTGAAAACCAGTGCTTCCTTTTCTGCCTAATCTTGAAGTGATAGTATGGTAGAACCAAATAGAGGGAGTCACATGCATCAGGAAGGTGTGTCACACACTTATATTGGCGGAGGGTTGTCACATGATGATTTACATGCAAGAAACAGTTGTACTTTGTTAATCATGGGATACATAGGAGTTCAAGGCATGTGGCATGTGAAAAAAATTCTGCATATAGAGGGCAGCACTGAACAAGAATAGCTATCCATGTGAGATGAGGTAAGTACCTATTGGCAATATATTTTCAGTACAGGAAAGTAATAACTTTCATCCACTGTGTTCCTACCCTTGGAACATGTTCATTACAATTGGTTTTATTCTCTTGATTGTTCTTCTAATCCTGTAGTTTACAGTTTTTATGTTAATACATATTGTTTAAAGAAACAACTGCCATAGAATGTGACTAGTTGCTTATCAGTGGTCACATTTTCTGATGGTATAAAACACTGCTGAAAAGTCTGTACACATCATGGGTGTGGAACTTTTGAGAAACTTCTTGTATAGAAGACAAAGCTATAGAAAAAAATCTACTTGTCCTTCTTAGAAATATACTTACCTCTTCCCAATCCCACAAAACATACATACAAAAAGTATAACATATATTTTAGGAAATTGCTTAGAAGCAAAAAAATGTACATCTAATTTTACCATTTTGAGAAAATCAGTCTTGTTTCTACAATGTTATCAAACATATGAAATTGAAAATGATATATTTAAAAAAAACTATTACAAATTATTATATGAAAAACTAAAATAACTAAATTTATTATTTATTTTAATTGTTACAAGATCTTTTTTTTTCTATTTTTGGGCAAAATGCTGCATATCCATCAATACAATGCCACCAGCTACTCAACTTTGTTGGGCTTGGCCTATACCACATTTTGCATCTTTATAGTTTTTAACACTTAGTAATTAGGATTTTACAGCATATCATGTAGAATACCTTATATATGAATTGATAAAGAAATCATGGATTCTATAAATGCTGGCAAGATATATATATATATATATAAGTAGTTACAAAAGCAGTGTAATAATATTGTTGTGTTAACTTAAATATGTTTGTCGCCTTATGTGACCGAGGGGTTGTGAAACAAAGGGATGTGTGTATATATATATTTATTTTATATATAGTTTTGGTTTGAGGTTTAATATGTACACATTTTTAAATATACATGTGTATGTGCTAGATTTCCACAGTTCAGAATTTTTAGAAACTTACATGGCTCCCTAGAAACCTACACAAAGTGTATTTCTAGCAATATAATGAATAATGTGAAAACTCTTCAAAAGTGCAAAGTATAATAATGAAACTTGTTGTCCTGGGCATCAGCCAATTTGAACTCCACACATCTGGCCTATTTATTAAACATTTATAAGATCCAATATTTTCTTTGTTTTCCCTCTTTTTTTTTTTGTTTTGTTCTTAAGCATTATCAACTCAAAGGCATCTTGAAATATGATAAAATCAATTACATGCAATGCTTTTGGAAAAATTGGTCTACCAGTGTCCCAATTCTATGTGTGTTCAATTACTTTATTATTTGGTTTATAAACACTAGCTAGTATCATCACACAAAAAAATAGTTCAGTTCATTAGAATACAGATACTAAACTTTTCTCTCTACAGCTTATCCTTCCGTGTTTCCCCATTTCGGTATATCATGCATAATACTGTTTTTTATAAATAAAGTCAATACAGATAATGCTTTGTCATTATTTCTTCTTGCACATCTATTTGGACCTATTGTTTCGGTGCAAACATTTGTAGATTATCTTCTCCCAGTTGGCTGCTGTTTTGATGTTGTAAATCACTCCACTTCTTTATTTTTGGACAAATGAACTTCATCATTATCCTCGTAACTTTCATTTGCAGTCTTGTTTTCATCTGAGCATACAATATTAGCATTTCATCAATAGATAAATAATCTTTGATAGTTGATACCATATCATCATATTGTGGTATTTCTGGTTTAATGAAATAATGGCCTCCTAATGAGAGATTTGAATATTTGGTATGGTGAAAAGTAAACACAAAAACAAGTGCAAAAAGAGAAAGTATAAACATGTTTGGTGAACACATGTAAATGCTACTCATTTTGTATTCAACAATTGTCTTACATGTATTCCATGTTAATGATAATGAAATGAGTGTAAAATAAAACTAAAATAAGCTTGAAATTAAAAGTGAATTTAAAACATAGTAACATATAGTCAGCAAACATCTTAAAGAACCTAATAAAAATGTAGTGCTTTGGACAAGTCTTGGTCCATCAAAATAGAAAGTAATCTCTCTTTGAAAAACTGCTTTTAAAATCCACGTTTTTCACAGCCAAGAAAGCTAGATCACAGGAATCCTGAAATGTTTCTGCTTAATGTGTAATCATAAGATAGTCCTTTATACGTAAGATAAAGCAGGATACAATATAACTATCCCTTGAAACATTACATAAGTTCCTTGGCCAAACCTAAACCTGAATATGGCTCACGACCTCTTAATGGACTTAGCATGTTCCATTAGAGCTATAGAAGAACTTAACAATTTTTTTTGATAAGAAATATATATTATAGAGAAGTTATCTTCTGATAAGGTATCTTACCTCCTCTCACATAATAACTTTTCTCACTCAGTGCTGCCCTCTATATGCAAAAAAATTTCTCTCCACTTACTCCATGTTCATGGTTCTACTGCATTCTTGCATGCAAGTAAGCATACAGCAACCCTCCACTAATAGAAGCATGACACTCTCTCCTGATGAAGGTTACTCCCTTTATACTATTCAGCCTAACTTTCACTTCTCATTTAGGCACAGTCATGTTTGGACATTATAAAAACTTGCTTGAGTTTTTAACTTCATACTTGATTTTTTTGCTTTGTTTCTCAAAGTAGTAGTTTGTCTTAGAAGTTGTTAAGCATTTAACTTGCAGTTTTGAGTGAAAGTAAATTTAACTGTTTTTACTTTATTCCATATTTTTCATGAAATTACCACAGTTGAACCATGAATTCTGAATTTAGTGTCACGAATACCACTGTCGTGACTACTACTATTTCTTTTGTCATTTTTTAAGTATCAGGTTCTACACTTTCAGCTGAGGATGTCTCAGCTTTAGTTTGACAGGAGTTTGAAAACTACATGACACAGCCAGCTTCTCCCAATGTATTTATCTGTGATATAAAAAATCATTGTTCCCCAAACTGTCTATTTGTTTTTTATACATTTTTGTTTTATTTCTCAAATATGTAATAACAAAATTAACTTATTATACTTTCTCCTTTTTTAAATCTATGATATAAAAATTGTATTTTATTTAACTTATATATGCAAGAGATCAGTTCAGCAATATTTTTGTTTTATCTAAAAATGTTATCAAAAGTTTATATTTTTAATAGATTAGCCTAGAAGTATAAGTTTTCTTGTTTTATGCAAATTTTGCTCATAAATTATAATCTTAAAACAGCTCTTTCTAAATAGTTGCCTGCAGGGGTGTGCTGGCAATTTTTTAACAGCCAGTTTTGATTAAGGTCGAAATTCTGTGGTACATCGATATAAACTTGCTCTAATTTGTGAAACGTATAATAGTTAATAGTAAGGAAAATGAGGTATTTTTTGCACCATTTCAAGATAAATTTCTATTGATTGCTGAATATTTGTTAAAAATCAACAAACGGTTTGGTGATCAAATCAAAATTTATCAACCGGTTCGGGAGAACTGGACCAAACTGGCCCCAACACACCCCTGGTTACCTGTAATTTGTTCTAATGAAATGTTGGAAAAAGAAGACATTAATCTTTTTTTTTTACAAATGTCTATTTAGCAACAACAATGAATAACCTAGATGCTACTGAGATTACCAATTCAAAAGCTGCCACCAGCACTGCAAAACTCTTACAGGTAATAAAACATTTTTGCAGAAATGCTTATGTAGGTGTCTTATAGGCATTCCATGAACCATTGGTGATTTTACTATTAGTGATAAAATCATCAATATCGTTATATTATAACCTAGTTTTTTTTCTCATATCTTACATGCACCAGTAAAGACATGCATAATTTTGTTAAAAATTAATTTATATTTTTTTCATATTTATTAATGTGTGAAAGATAAGTTTATAAATGTTTGTCTAGAAAAAACTTTTAAAGAAGTTTTATCCTAATTGTGCTTTATTACAGAATACACTTAATCATATTCAACAAAAAAATGACATAAGAAGCATATATTTGTGAATGGGATGCAAATGTTACACTTATGTTTTTTTTTATGGTAAACATTCTTAACATACTTTGATGTGCATCAACTTTTATTTTTTACACCAATTGAAATCTAGTTGTTTAACATGTAGGTGTCCATGGTTTGCATCGTGTTGCATCCTAATTTGTGTGCCACACAATGGAGCCATGGGAGCATTACAGTAGTAATGGTCATATCCCACTATTCATTTAGAGTAGCCAGGAGATACAATGTTTGCTGTTGACTAGCTGTCTTCCCTCAAGTCTATCAGTTTAAAATTAGGGATAGTAGCACAGGTAGTCCTGCAGTTTTGTGTGAATATCCATTCTAAGTCTGTTTCCGTTTGACAGTAACATGTGGGAGTTTAGGTTTTTCCTTGTTTTTAATTTGTCTTGTTTTATTATTTATATTTTGTTTACTACAGGTTAATACCCAACATCTCATTGATGCCTTGACAACAAAGACGATATTTGCACAAGGTGATTCTGTAGTATCTACAATGAACTCATCACAGGCACTAGATGTTAGAGATGCTTTTGTGAAAGGGATTTATGGACGAATGTTTATATGGATTGTCCAGAAGATTAACTCTGCTGTGTACAAACCCAAAACCTTAAACTCACCTACAAGGCGGTCTATTGGTGTACTTGACATTTTTGGCTTTGAGAACTTTATAGTGAATAGGTAGAAAACCTGAATAATTTAGTTTTATTAATGTATTATAGTGATCAAAAGAAAATATGTAATATTTACAGATGATGACTGAAAACATTTCTATAATTACATCATTGCTTAAACAGTACTCTCAAAGTTTGATTTACATTTATGCAGCATTAAATTTCCATTCTAAAGTTTTAACTGTCAGTGTCTGTTTGTTTTCTTTTGGGAAACAAATGTTCTGTTACACAATAAAAACTAGTAGTAACATACTAGAAAATATCTGTGTTTTAACTATTAATACTTTATTTGTAATGAGATACACACAGTCATCTATGCTCAGATTGGCATGCTACTGTGCATCTCTTTTCAAAATCAAGCTCCCTACCTATTTCATGAAAAATAATTGCTCCCTGGCCTTTATCACCAGAACCATTCTTTAGTCAGTATTGCTTCAGGCTAAAGCAATGAGCTTTATATGATTAAGATTGACACCTTTGTTTAGTAACTACCATATCATTTTCACATTCAGTTATATAATATTTTAAGTATGAAATGATTGACTAAAATTGGGTAATAAAATTTGTACCATGGTTTAAAGCCCAGTAAACCCAGTAATAATTACACTTCACTTACTTAAGTTTTTTCACACCACAACAGTTGCAATTGATGATATGAATAATATCTAGACTACAACTATGTCTGTTGTATCCCAACTGGCTTGATGAAAGTCCTCATATGGTTTACTTATTCCTACATAATCTTCCTTGCTTTCACTCATAGCTTCTTAGAATTATCATGAATCAGTTGATGTTTTTTATGCTAATCTTGATTAAAATAATTATATATATTATTTCGAGTTACCTGCAAGCTGTTTTGAAGTTGATCATAACAGGAATACATTCTAATGAATGCTCAAACTCATATACTCTCTTATAGGATTTAGAAATGGCATTAGGAAACAAAGTTTTTAAATCATACTTTATTGTTGAGGGAAATGCTCTATTTATATCAAGCAGACTTGCTTTATCATTAGACTCTTCACTTGAAGATTCTAGACTTGAGATACATTTAAATGCTTCTGGTGTGAATTTTTTCAGTTTTGAACAGTTTTGCATCAACTATGCCAATGAAAACTTGCAGCAGTTCTTTGTGCGACACATCTTCAAGCTCGAGCAAGAAGAATACAACCTAGAAGGTATCAACTGGCAACATATAGAATTTGTGGACAACCAGGACACCCTTGATCTGATTGCCATGAAGCCTTTGAACATAATGGCTCTTGTGGATGAAGAAAGCAAGTTTCCAAAGGTGACCAAAAGCAATTAAATATGTAGTTACTGAGAATGTATTAGGACATCAAGAAATTAATGTCACGTTTTAGAACACTTTCATTAGTGTAGCCTATATAATGTGTAAAGTTTAGTATACTCTAATTCCTTACAGTGATGGCACTCAATGAGACACACATTCAGCAAATAATGCCGTTTGAATACAAGAAGGGAAACAGTGCCTCTTTAGCCACAAA
>NW_013667597.1:16304-27028 GCF_000517525.1 Limulus polyphemus
TCTTCTTCTCCATGACAATGCACGTCCACATGTGGAATGTTTGACGCAACACAAGATTATGAAGTTGGGTTGAGAAGTTCTCTTCCACCCACCATATTCTCCAGATATGACACCATCAGATTATCATCTTTTTCGTTCACTGCAACACCATCTTACTGGTGGAAGGTGTTAAAGAGGACATCGACATGTTTTTTGCTTCAAAGCCAAGTGATTTCTTTAATCAGGGCATAAACAACCTGATTGTAAAATGGAAAAGCATCATCAATGAGAATGAAGACTATTTCATTTAATAAATGTTTTGTTTTGATGTATAAGTTGTTCAAGTTTTTTAATCTAATAAAAAATAGTGACATTAATTTATTGACGACCTAATAAATAGATAGATTAGTATTATATTTCTGAAATTTTGAATGTGTTTTGACAGCTTTAATGTAGTAAAATTAGAAACAAAGTTAAATATACTATATGAGAAAACTAGGAAACTACTTAGTTACTCAGTAGACTATACTTTTTGTTTATATCCAAAATATTTACTTTTATACTTTTCAAGCTACTTTTTTGTATTGTATTGTTTTTTATCTATTATGAGTGTTTTCACCTTTTAAAGTAAATGCAGCAGTAAACGATTGTATGTGCCATTTGCACATAAGAATAAAAAAATATAATTTTGGAGATAAAAACTCTGGGCTGATGAAAGATTTAATACTTCGTTTGCTTTTTTGATTTTCACACATTAAGAAAATAAACTTGTATTGCATGAGATAAAACTTTTATCATAACTAAAAATTTTCTGTCCAGTAATAATAATATTTTTCAACACGAAGATGTAATAAAATTTAACTTTTTTTTGTTTTTAAATGTTTCAATTTAGAGTTTTAAGTTAACCTGTTTCTTTTTTCATCTTTGCCAGTAAGAATTAAATGAAACTTCTGTTAACAAGTCTTGTGTATATAGCATATGTAATGAAAACAGTTCTAATTCTACAGTGAAAATCTCCTATCTTATTTATGCAATATTTAACTGATATTTATACTATAAAATTGTT
This sequence comes from Limulus polyphemus, assembly GCF_000517525.1. NCBI lineage: Eukaryota > Metazoa > Arthropoda > Merostomata > Xiphosura > Limulidae > Limulus > Limulus polyphemus. Next base: position 17,350 of record NW_013667597.1, read on the forward strand.
TGAAAGTCTAAAAAAGAGAAAACAAAATTAACAAACAGGTGACAGGGCAGAGTTTTTAACAAGAATATCAACATACATGCATATGCAATAAATATGTTTTTTGTTGTTTTTTTTACAGGGTACTGATCAGACTATGTTAAACAAAGTGCATAAAACACATGGCACTAACAGTATTTACCTTAAGCCAAAATCAGATCTCAACACATCTTTTGGAATTGGACACTTTGCTGGTGTAGTTTTCTATGACACAAGAGGTGAGTTTCAACAAGGACATCATTTTTTAAATATTTTGTTACATTGTCTTAAATAAAGAAGTATTTTGTTTTAAAAGTAATTTAAACTTTACTAAAACTGTAAATACGATAATATTAGGTTTTTGAATAACACAGACAGTTTTTAAAAACTGTTAATTATCTCCTATTAAAGTAAAAAATATTCTTTAACTGCAGAAACTCTAATTTATATCAGTTGGCAAAGACATTATGTAGAAACAGTATTCTTCTTCACTTCATTTTAAAATAAATAGTGGAAATAAAGTGAGAGGACACTCTAAATGTGTTTTAGTACAAATTAATGTAATAATAATAATGGTAACATTCATGAATGTAATCCATGTGAAGATTTTAAGCTTGGATATTGTTTTTAATATGTTTCTTTCTCATAACATCTTACATGAGTAATTAAAATTATTTGGTTGTAGACAAATTCTGTGAAGATCAACAAGTACTAAGTATGATTATCAACCAAATAATTTGTTTGTTACTTACTTTATGTCATCATTTTTCAATGTGTTTTACACGGTTTTTGTTTTATTCTCTTTTATTTTATTTTTTATAGTTGTCAGTTAAAACTAGTGTTTTGTACACTGTAGTTTTAGTTTAAACTGTAAATTACTCTGATTTTCAGGCTTTCTTGAGAAAAACCGGGACACCTTTAGTGGAGACTTGATACAGTTAATCCAAGTCAGCAATAACAAATTCCTTAAGAATATTTTCTCAGAAGACATTGGAATGGTAATGTCTTTAGCTAGTCTAGGAATCCATGGATAATATGTATTTAAAAGGCACATATGAAAAGTCAGTGAAATTTCTAATAGGATGTTAGTTTTTAAGATGATGCAATAAAGCACAAGCTGATGATGGGTGATTGCCCAAAATATGCCCCACAATAAAACAGTTTTAATGCATTTGTATAATCAATAGAATAAAATTATTTTACACTTCATATGTTTTATATTGAAAAGGAAACTTACTGTATTTAGTTTTTACTTGATGATAATTAAAGAATAATATAAAATAATCCTTTTTTGTGGGGTCTCATTAAATATTTCATCTTGATTTGTAATGAGATAAAAATTTTAGAAAAAATGAAATACAGATTTGCTTACTTTGTTTTCCAGAGTAACCTCACAATTGTATCAACAATGTGCTACATTAATTTGAAAGAGAATGGATTATTTTACACTGAACACTGTATTTCTTACCAAATAAACTAAAAACAAACATTCAAATAGAAACTGAGGATTAACAAAATAAACTTACGTTTTTTTTGTTTAATAAATATTGTCTAGCTTTATAAAACCATTGAAAATAACCTAAAAATTAACTTGAATATTTTATAAGTTGTCAAAAAAATATTTTTATTATTATGTCATTAACTAAAATATTTAAAACTATTGTTTTATAAAAGGGAACAGATTCCCGAAAGAAAGCATTAACCCTGGGGGCCCAGTTCAAAAAATCTCTTGATTCACTGATGCGTGCTTTAGGCCAGTGTCATCCATTTTTTGTGAGGTGTATCAAGCCAAATGAATTTAAGAAGTCAAGGGTAAGGATTATCCAGGATCAGAGTTTCCATTTCATGTAACTAAAATAGTATTTACTACATTTTATCTTTGGTACATTGTTTTTTTATTTTTAATGAAGCTTTACAATATTTCCAATTTGGTGGTGTTGTAAATATGATATTGATAGTTGTGAAAGAAAAATAAGTGATTTATTTATATGTTATGAAAAGTTATGGATCTAAAATTTTAGTAACCATTAAATTTAAGAAATTTAAAGTGTAATGTAAATTTTTATATACAATATTATTGATAGAGGAACTGTAATATTATAATATAGATAGAATTGTTTTCCTATAATCTAGGTATTTGTAAAAATAGCAAATGCTTGAAATTTTATTTTTCTAGATGTTTGACAGGGAGCTGTGTTGCAAGCAGCTGCGTTACTCGGGAATGATGGAAACAATTCGTATAAGACGAGCCGGATATCCAATCCGGCATTCTTTTAGAGACTTTGTGGATCGCTATCGATTCCTGATCTCTGGAGTAGGCCTATCACATAAAATTGACTGTAAAGCAGCTTCTGCAAAAATTTGTGCAGGAGTACTTGGAAAAACAGACTTTCAACTTGGAAAGACAAAAGTCTTTTTAAAGGTTAGAAACTTTCATAAATAATTGAGCAGGATCAAACATAAAAGGGTATATATAAGGCTTTTTTTTCAAATATGGTTAAGATATGGTTAATGATTATTTAAAAATTGTCTGTGCATGATAAATGTTGATTGTATAAGTTGGGGGATCAATCAACCAATCAAATAATTTCACATTTATTGAAGCATTTATCTTTTGAACAAAACGCTTCAGTGTGAAAACAGCAAAACAGACTAGTAAAAAACAATTTCGGAGTTAAGTTTCATATAATTAATTCTTATCAATAAAATACTGCAAAAAATATAGATGATACATTACAAGAGCACCCTATTGTGGCCAATTAAAAGAGCTGCAGCTGAATAAATCTTGTTTTAACAGTCACCATTCCAAGCAGATTAACAGTCATAGTCTTTTTAAGACAAAATTGGAACATAAGAAAAATATATTTAATTAGATATAATCATAACTATTTTGATTTTTAATTGTGCTCAATGTAAGCAGCTTGCTCTGTTCAAAAGTTAATATTAATCTATCAAAATATATCAATTTGTTTCAATTTATTCCTTAAACTTCTTATCCATATTCTTTGTTCATTGTTTAAAGCTTTTAATTCTTGTTGCTGAGTAGAACCCTGAGATTAGGAGTGATGATTTGTCTGCTTCAAAATGTAAAATTATTAATTGTTGCTATATTTTGTTTTAAAATCTAATGGACCTTTAGCTTCCTAATGTTCAGAATATGCTGCATCCTTTCAACATTGTTATTGTTACATAGTCCTCATAACACTGATTTTCAATTACATCACTTAAGTACCCAGCATAATCTGTAGGCGAATATATCTAAATATGCACATAATCTTATTTATTCATATTAGCTATATATTATGTAAACATTCTTTTAATGACAACTCATTAAAGAAATGTGTTAAGTTACCATGCATTAAATATAACTCTACTCCTCTAATGTGATGGTTAATGCACTCTATTTGCAATCTGCAGTTCACAGGATTGAAGCATGTTGCTGGCCATGCTCGCTCTTTCAGCCATGTGGACAATATAGTGTGATAGTCAACTCCATTATTTGTTGGTAAATAGTAGTCCAAAAGTTGGCAGTTGATAGTGTGGAACAGCTACCTTTCCTCTAGTGTATCACTTTAAAATTAAGGATGACCAGTGCAGATAACCCCTGATTAGCTTTGTGTGAAATTAAACAGAAAGAAACTTCCTTATTGTAATTGAATGTGTTGATGCATTGACCCTAAAGACAATGCCAGAAAATATAGTAGAAATTAACTGCTATATTCATAGTGCTACATAAGATACATATCTTTACTTAGTATGCACAGAGACCAATATGTGAACGATAATACAAGGTGTTAATACACCTATCCAAAATCAGTAAAGATCATTTTAAAAAGTCACATGACTGATAACATTGAGAGTAAAAGAAAAATAATTGATTATACATAACAACATTTTGTTTTAATGCAAAAGGTAAGGAAGCTTGCAAGATCATTTATATGTAGTGTCCTTACAATACACATTATTGTTTTTTTACTGTTGTCATGATGAAATTGAAGTTTCAAAGGCTTGTACTATATATATTGTTTATTTATTATTTGCTTCATCATTCTCACATTGTGATATTAGATCAACTTGTTATTGCATATGAGAACCATTCTGTGAAATATTGAAGACTGTGATGGTAATAGCACACCAATATAATATAAAATGTAATGGTTGTGAATTTTTTAAAACAGTGATTATTCCAACTTAAATGGTTTGCTAAACTCACCTCGCTATTTACTCTTTTTGACTTGTTATCATTAACAGGATGCTCATGACCTGTACCTGGAACAAGAAAGGGATAGAGTTCTGACTCGTAAGATTCTTATCATTCAGAAGACAGTCCGATGCTGGTATTATCGGCGAAAATTTTTGAAAATGCGACAAAGTGCAATTGTCATTCAACGCTTCTGGAGAGGATACATACTTAAACGACAGTTTCTCATCGTATGTGCTCTTAATGATCATTTTAATGCCATAAAAAATAGTTTTAAAAAAAGAGGAAAGTCTTTAATAATTATGCTTTTTATTTCTGTCTGTCATTACTTTTTCATGCCAGCAAAAAAACAGAATATTTTATTTATGTGATTTGTTTCATTGACAGCTGTTTACATTTTTTGAACATTATTGAGTTGACCATGCACATGACCTTTGAACAACTAACAATCAGAAAGAATAATTTGATAAATATAATTCTCACTTCAGATTAAATACTTTTAAAATGGATCATTAATATTCTTGCATGTATTCTAATTATTCAGAAGGTATGTTTTCTCACTAATGTTTATATTATTAAAAAAAAAATTAAAGGTATCAAGCTGATTATGCAAAATTAATTTTGGCATAGTTGATTTACAGTGTCTTAAAGATGAGATTCATTTTTCAAAGTAAAAATCTTTACATATTCTTATTTTTGGACAAAACATTTGATCTTAATAAATAATTATAGTTAAACAAGAAAATCTACAAAAATATTTGTAAATTTTATATTCTATTAAACCTTTGACAGAAATAATCATACTGAAGAATACTTGTCTTCAAAAGTACCTTTATTTATATTTTATTTTTTCTGTTTTTATCTTAAAAGAAATTAACAAATTTTGACATATAGCTGAATAAACATAATATTTTGAATTGAATTCATCTGTTTTCATACTGCTATTTAAAGTCAGTTGCAACCTTTTTTATTTGAAGTGACTAATATTGAATCATTTAATATATGAAAAATTAAAAAAGGATTATTTTAATATATTTTACATTTATCATTGTTTTATATGGATTGGCAGATGAGAACAGGGTTTCAGAGGCTTCAAGCACTAATACGTACAAGAATACTCACTTCACGTTTTAAACATTTGAGAAGACACATTGTTGCTCTACAAGTTAGTACTCTAGTATATAGTTATTAAATTTTTTTTATTTTAGATGAACATTAAATTCTTAAAATTGGATATTTTAACTGTTACACTGTGTTTTATGCATATTCACAGTTTTATGTTACAAATAAACATTATTTTAATATTGATATTGAAAATTCTCCATTACACTTATAACTCTGTAGATTAGTTGTTTATCTCACAATTTTATTTGCTAAATCTACATCGTCATTGAAAAATTTGAATTCTTCATTTGAATCTTAAAATGTATTCAAGTTCATATATTTATTAGTCACTTTGTACTCAATCCCTTAACTATGCTAGAACCTGATGTTTTTATCATGTAAACCTTATAAAGAATTCGAAATTAGTTACTCATTTTTTTATTTATAAGGCACAGTAAGCATTATTATAATGTAAAGCTTTATAATTAAAACCTTGTAATAGTGTATATATTCACTGTTTTACTTGTAAAAAAATTGTAACATAGGCTCGTTGTCGTGGGGTTGTGGTTCGTCAAGAAGCGAAGAAAAAAATGAAAGCTATTGTCAAGATCCAGGCATGTGCCAGAAGGATGATTGTTCAACGTCGATATTGGAAGGTTAAAAGAAAGGTACAGTTTGACTTCATAAAATATTTGCAATAATTTCTGACAGAGTGCTGTTGTTTATTGCACCACACTTTTTTTCAAATATTTGTGATTATTCACACAACATATTGTGACTTCTATGCATATTTTCTTTTTATTACTTAAAATTTTGCAGTGTTTATATCACTTAATTACTTGGCTTGATCCATGGCCTAAAAAGTTTGAAGAAAAACAAGTCATGTTTCATTTAATTTTAAAGTTGTATAAGCTAAAATTGTTTTGAAAAGTAACCTAGATATTAACCAGTGCTAGTGGCATTCTGTTAAAAATAACACATGTTGAAGGCTATCTTTGCTATGTTGGAATAACTAGCACGTGATTTGTGGATTTTACTGAGTTTATATACAAAGATAGCTAAGCCCTTTTTAGTTATATTGTTATTTTCTTAGTGGAAAGCTACACACCTTTGAGAATCAAATGCCAGGTTTTAGCATTGTAATTTTCAAATATAAAACAGTTTTCTAAACTTATGCTTTAGCTTTATGCTTTGACTGAAATAGTTTTATTTCATGTAAGATTCTTATTTTTTTAAATTCAGCTTTTACCATGAAATATTATTTATTCAAAGCTAACAAGGATATGAAAAGTGGAATATTCCTGTGAGAAAAGGAATATTCTTAAAAAATTAGCTTTTATGAATGAGTTCAATAAACAAAATCATTAGAAAGTTTATTCAGATTTGTATATTTTCCTATGATAGGTGTAGATTCCCACCATACCTCTATATAACTAAAATTTGGTATTTTCACTTGTGTACCTGGAATGATAATATGTGAATCTCGTAGTTTTTCTTGTGTTTCACCACATCTGATCTGTTTCTCTCACCTACAGAATTATCCTTCGAACACTTTCGGAGGATACGTCTGTTCTTCCCATACACCGATCCCTCCTCATTTTCTGTGTGGGATTCTAGCTAATCTTGTGAGAAGTGGGAAGTATGGTATTGGAAGTTATAATTTTCCTATATTGAAAATGTATTTCCAATAGGTACTTCCCTCTTCTCACACTTCCCAACCTCCTCCCCACAATCTTCCAGTGCTTATATCTTCTGCCAAACTTAGAAGTGATGGTTCGGTAGTGACACATAGAGAGTCACATGATAGTAGTGCTATCCTATTGGTGGAGAGATGACGCATGATGATTTGCATGAGAGACATGTTGGAATCTTTGATTCCAATAATGGGGTGCAGAAAGCTTGTGGCATGCATTATAAAAAAAAGTTCGCATATAGAGGGCAGCACAAAATGGGAAAAGCTAATCTTGTGAGATGAGGGAAGTACCTATTGGAAATACATTTTCAGTATAGAAAAATTATAAGTTTCGTTATTGTATGAGCATGTTTTCTCTGTTTTAACATATCTATATTAGTTTCACACACATAACCCTCCCCCAGTGTCTCAACAGTAAGTCTGAAGGCTTATAATGCCAAATACTAACTTTCAATACCTGTGATGGACAAAACATGGATAGCCCATTGTGTAGCTTTGAGCTTAATAAGAAACAAACAATTGACTAAATAGTTTTGATGAAAATTATTTTGATTGATCAAAATTAATTTTGTGGTTGGTTGTGTGAACATTTAATGATAAGGCCAATTTTTCAACATCCGTTCGATGACAGTAGCCTTTATATATATCTTAGTGATTTGTTACAGTTGAAATGAAAGAGACAAGTCTCACTGTTGAATTCTGAGCAAAATAAGGTACTTTATTTGAAATAAAAACAGAAGAATGGCTAATCATAGTAATGGTAGTGAACTACTGCATTATGAAATAAAGAAATCTAAAAGTATAATAACTGGATAACTGCATTCACAAATATCAGAAGAGTACACAATCATCAAATTAGAGTAAAACATAGACAACACTTTCAAGTTGGAAATGAATCTTGTTTGATCAAAAGTCAACATGAATCTGAACATAGTGTTCAAAATACAAATGCTCTCTGTAAATGACCAATCACATAACAGACAGCAGAGTGCAGAAGTATCTTTGCTCCATATGATAGTTGTAACGTGGTCCTCTATAAACATTTGATTAGTTCCTTGACCAGACAACCTACAGAAATTTAACACTTTAAGTTTAATTTGCTACATGAACTTGTCTGGAATTGGGATGTTCCAGATTAGAATTTAGAAAACTTTTGATATTAAATATATACTATTGGGGAATGAGATTTGTATATTGACATACTACAAAAGTAAAATCTAAACAAAGAACATGTGGAAGTCTACATGTAAATAAAAAATAAATAAATAAAGTGTAAAGAAAAGGACCATGGAAAGTGTAAACAAGTAACAAGTAGAAGGATAAAGTGTAAACTTTAACAAAATATAACATAATAACACACATTTTGTGATAAATTTAGATGTAGTTATTTTTCAATGTAATTTTTTTTTTGAAAGAGAACCATGTGTGTTTCTAGTTTCATGTAGTCATTTTTCATTTGACTTACACCTTTTTTTACAGGATAGTTGGTTATTTTATTTCAAATGATCAGTGATTCTGGTATTATAGCACACCGTGAGATCTTGATAATTGTTTTTAATATATGCATTTATATTATCACAGCATCAGTTAGTGAAGGAAGCATTGAGAAACAGAGATGAAGAAGAAGCTATGTTGAGAAAAAAAATGAATGCTAAAAAAGCAAAAGAAGCTGCTGAACAGAAATACAAGGTTTATGGAATTTTATTTAATATTATATACTTTTATTTATTTGTTGTTAAGTACACCAATTAACCACTTTATCTGGCTACTCTCCTAAAGTCAGATTGGATTGCCTTTTTGTCATGATAAATACTTGAACTTAGTGCGACATAAACTCCGTAATAGGATGGAAGGTTTCTTATTATCCATTAGCCCATTCAGCAAGTAGTATATACTGCAGTTGATTCAGAGATGCCAGTAGATTATTGTGTCAAATATAAAACATTCAAATTTATCTCTAAGGTGACTCTAGTAGTTGCTGTTGCCAAGATCAATAACAGAACTACTGTCATGCTCCTTTGAATCAATTTTGGACAGTACAAAAATTATCATTGCTCAAGAGCTGTTGTTATCAAGATGGAAATTAAACATTGTATGATCATGACTGCTAACAGTATTTAGTAACATATCATAATCTTTAGGGACAACAAGGGACCTATTGGTCCATCTAGGCTGTCCAATCTACTAAACTAAAACTATTAAAAACAACCCTCAAAGCCAGCCCTTATCATTCATATATTTATCAAGCCTTCCCTTAAATTCACATTTACTTCCTCCACCTGCCAACCCATTCCTAAGACCAACTGCTCTGTTAGAAAAATAAAACTGTCTTAGCTAACGATGACTCCTACCGTTCTTTCCTGTTCATGTCTGATATAAAATGTTTTCAAATTGGTTGTCAGTTTTGTAATACCCTTCATATAATATGATTAAAGATAATCAAATTGTGACCACTGTTCATGTTAATTGGTCGACTGAGACATCATGTGACATCTGCTGTATCTGAAGAGTCTGTCCAATCATCATTTCCCTTGATCTGTTGCCAGCAGTTGGGAGTCACAGTTTCCACTAGTGACAAACAACTCCTTTTTGATTGCCAGTGTTACTAGACTTTGATAAGAGATGTCTTTGAATAAGCTTTAAAAGAAGTGGTATTTGATAGTGAC
>NW_013667597.1:27931-32242 GCF_000517525.1 Limulus polyphemus
TTGCCTTGCAGAATAATAATAATAATGTGACTACATCTCTGCAGTTATAGCTCAAGCAGTGACCTGACACATCACATGGTCAGTTTATTTTGCATACTAGAATATTCTACAAATGTGTGTCACTATAACACTTTCAGATTTGAAGCAGTGATAAGTATTAAGTACATAATAGTAATTATATCTAATATGTATATATATAAGAAATAAAAAAAATTGTAGTTTCAGGAAAGGTGTTGTGTTGTTTTTAATATTGACTTCAATAAAAATTATTATAAATATTAAAATTAGAAATATGGTATTGAATAATAATATACACATGCATGACCTAGGGAGTTTGTAAACCAAACCTGTATTGAAATATATGTTATTCTGTGTATTAATAACATAGATACTTATTTAGATATACATGAACTGGGTACTTTGTAAATTGAGCCTTTAATGGACGATACATCAATTTGCTTATTTATAAACCACAGTCAATTTCAACAACAAAAAAATCACCTACTGTTTTATTTTAGTAAAAATAAACGTTCTAGTATTAAAGAGTAAACCTTTCTTGTATTGTATATTTTTATTGTGAAATTAAAATGCAGTTTTTCATTCTTGCACACGATGTATTTTGATGTTGAAGATTCATTTCAGTTTTGTCATTTCTAGCCTTACAGTAAATAATTTTGTGTATAATTATAGAAAAGTATGTATATGAATAAGTTGTATCTTACTATAAAGATTATGTGTGTGTGTTAGCATCAATCCTCCAGAATTGGCTTACTCCATTAATGAATGGTAACTGGAAACTGTGATGATGTACATGGGCTACTTGTTTTATGATTTTTACTTAAGAAGGAGGGATAAAAAAATACCTTGAAATGTGGAATATTTATACTTTTTTATTCACTTTTGGCTTGCATCACTCAGCCCAGAGTTAGCTGGCTTGATTATTGTAATTTTTTGTGTGATAAATGGAAACTGTTGGACAGTGTACATGGGATATTTTGTTTCAGGATTTTATTTTCTCTGAGAAAGAGGATAAAAACACCTGGAATAAGGCACATTTCCTTTTAGACTTTTAGCTCTGAAGTTAAAGACACAAGCCCTTAATCAGTTAAATTATTCAATTATTATCTTCCACAAAGTATCTGATGGGGTCATTAGGTATTTAATAACAAAATATAGAAGGAAGGGGAACATTATCTAATATTCTCTTTTATACAGTTTTTGCTCCCTTAACAGGTACCCTCAGCTTGTTTTTCTAAACATAACATGATTTTAAGACTAAAATATTATATTTATAGTTTTGTTTTGAGAGCTAATTGAAAAAAAATCAGAGTAATATTATGAAATTGTGAATATAAATGTACTTCTGTACATCCTTGCAAGCAAGCATACCTAATCATTATTCTTAATGAAAAATTTGTAACAAGTATTAAGTAAAATATCTCAATAAAAATTTAACATTTTATAAAATAAACATTTTTGGAAATTATATTTGCATGGTTGATCAGTCTCTTAAACCATCCAAGCAGTTTGCTGTTGCTAGTGATAAGACAAATAGGATTTTAGGTTGTATTTACAGAAATATTGAATACAAGTCTAAAGAGGTTGTAATTTCATTGTATAGGTCACTTGTTAGGTCTCATTTGGAGTATTGTGTTCAGACTTGGGCTCCTTACTTTAGGAAGGACATTGAATTGTTGGAAAGGGTTCAGAGGAGGATTACTAGAATGGTGCCTGGGATGGAGGGCTTGTCACATGAGGAAAGATTAAGATCTTTGAAACTGTTTTCTCTTGAAAAATGAAGAGTTAGAGGGGATCTGATTGAGGTGTTTAAGATTGTAAAGGGAATTCAGAGTATTGATATCATCGTTTTTTTCATTTTTAATGGGAAGAATAGTGGGACTGGGGGGCACAAATATATATTTTGGCAGGGAAGGAGTTATCTTTAGCTAAGGCAGTTTTATTTTTGAACAGGGTGGTTGGCCTCTGGAATGGGTTAACCTTGGATATTGTGGAGGCAGTCAATTTAAGTGAGTTTAAGAGAAAGCTTGATAACTATATGAATGATAAGGGCTGGCTTTTAGTTGTTTTTTAATTTTTTCTTTATGTAGTTTAGTTTAGAAAATGGGACAACTGAGATGGACCAACAGGTCCCTTGTTGTCCCTAAACATTATGTTATATATTAAAATGCCAAAACATAATACTAAAGTGTCATAGCTTTATTTGTTGTTATACATATTGTAATCCCAAGATCAAACCTAACACACAGGCACTCAATCTCTGCAAGAATAAAAGTTTTGGGGATCTAATATATAGAAGGAAAGGTACAGTGGTTTGTCACAATTGGATTGAAGAAACAAAACATAGTGTTGAAATGAAATTTTATAATGAAGACAGAAGAATGATTGAAACAATGATGAACTATTATATTACCAAGTAAGGAAAATTAAAATAGAGTAACTGGATAATTCAATATGAAAAACAGAGTTGTTAAGTAACAAAAAGATACATGATCAGCAGATTGGAGAATAAAGTAAAACAAAGATAGGCCTTCATAACAGTCATACCATGGCCCTGTGGTAAAAGTCTGGATTTCAGACATGGCAAATTATGTTCAAATCCATCCAATCCCACAAAATATTCCCCACACTTTAAACAGTATGTGCATTATAAGAGTGACAGTTAAACCCTTGACATGGGTGCTGCTGACTGGATTCTGTCCCTCTGATCAATAGTTTAAAATTAGATATTGTAGCAGATAGCCTTTCAAGCTTTGCTTTAAATACAAATACTTCCACAACACGTTCTGATTTATCCAAAACAAAAACAAAGCATCTTTCCTCTGAGGACAAAAAGAAGCTGCTTGAAAACACCAAAATTATAGTCACAAACCACTTCCTTTCTGTAGCTAATCAATCAGAAAATGGGCACCAGAATGTGAAAATCTCACTGCAACATGTGACAGCTGCAAGATATTCCCCCATACAAAAGGTAAAGTAGGAAACAATGTAACTATCCCTTAACACAAAAGATAAGTTCCTTGACTGGTCAAGCTACTAAAAGAAACACCTCAGGTTGAATATTTACACATTGTCTCAACCAAATTTAGGATGTTTCAAACTGAGAATAAATGAATGAATCAATTGAAATAATAGGCAGTGGCTTAGATTTGTCTAAGAACTAAGAGTGTTTAAGTTCTTATTTTTTTTCTAAATAATATTATTTAGTTGTTTTCTATTTAATGAAGGTGATGTTTTATTTAAAAACTTACTTTAATTCATGAATCTAGATTATGTTATTTAAAAATCACCTAAGGTAGTGAAAATTTATTCTAAAAATGTCAACTTACTTAGATAAATGTTATTATTTGAATAGGTCTAAATATATTTTGAAAAATGTTATTGTTTAGGGATTTAAAATCATATGAGGAGTCAAGCATGCAGTTTTAAAAGGTTACATCAACAATGTCTCTCAAACATTTTGTTCTTATATCAGTTAGTCTTCGGGTGAAATATGTTTTTATTTGGGTTTGTAGTGTGTTTCGTGTTTTGTTTTTTTTAAATAGCAACGTCTTCAAGAAATTGACAAACAACTTCAACAGGAAGAAATAGCAGCAAGAAAATCTATGGAACAGAAAAGGCTAGCTCTCAAGAAGTCTTTGAAGAAACAAGATGAACCTGTTGATGAATCAAAATTGGTAGGTTTTGATTACCAAACTTTATCAGTTATAATGATCAAAAGTGGTTAGCTGTAGTAATCAAACATGAGATGGAAACAATGATATCTGTTATATTGTTCTAATCATCAAACATACTTAGTAAAGTTGCAGTTGTCAAATCTAATACATTGTGATAATCATCAGACATACCTAGTAGAGTTATAGTGGTCAAACACAGATACTATGTACATTTCATGATTACCACAATATACTAGATCTGACCACTGTAACTCTACTATGTACATTTCATGATTACCACAACATACTAGATCTGACCACGTTAACTCTACTATGTACATTTCATGATTACCACAATATACTAGATCTGACCACTTTAACTCTATTAGATATATCTGATGATATAGGTTACAGTGGTCAGATCTAGTATATTGTGGTAATCATGAAATGTACATAGTAGAGTCACAGTGGTCAAATCTAGTATATTGTAGTAATCATGAAATGTACATAGTAGAGTTACATTGGTCAGATCTAGTATATTATAGTAATTGTGAATAGTACATAGTAGAGTTACAGTGGTCAGATCTAGTATATTGTGGTAATCATGAAATGTACATAGTAGAGTTACATTGGTCAG
>NW_013667597.1:33242-45914 GCF_000517525.1 Limulus polyphemus
TATTGTGGTAATCATGAAATGCACATAGTAGAGTTAAAGTGGTCAGATCTAGTATATTGTGGTAATCATGAAATGTACATAGTAGAGTTACATTGGTCAGATCTAGTATATTTGGTAATCATGAAATGTACATAGTAGAGTCACAGTGGTCAAATCTAGTATATTGTAGTAATCATGAAATGTACATAGTAGAGTTAAAGTGGTCAGATCTAGTATATTGTGGTAATCATGAAATGTACATAGTAGAGCTACAGTGGTCAGATCTAGTATATTGTGGTAATCATGAAATGTACATAGTAGAGCTACAGTGGTCAGATCTAGTATATTGTGGTAATCATGAAATGTACATAGTAGAGTCACAGTGGCCAGATCTAGTATATTGTGGTAATCATGAAATGTACATAGTAGAGTCACAGTGGTCAAATCTACTATGTTGTGGTAACCATCAGATACACCTAGTACAGTTGTATCAACGGTGTTGTAGTTGTCGAAACAAGTATATTGAGGTTTCATTTTAAGTGGTTGTTGTAATTAAACTTGGTAGGTTATGCTAATTAAAGTTAATGTGTTTTGGCAAAGTTGTTAGCTCCTAGTGATCAAAGTTGTTAGGATTTGGTGATCAGTATTGATTGGTTATGTTGATCAATAACATAAAGATTATGCTCATTATGATTATCAAAGTTTGTATATAATGGTGATAAATTATGGTAGGTTATGATGGAGTTTACAGGATAATTACTCTTGCTGGATTATGGTGATAATAGATAGTGGGTTATGATAAAGTTTATATCATTTGGTGACAAAAGTTAGTATTCTATGGTAATGAAGTTGGAAGTGATTGAAGCTGTTAGAATATAATTATTAAAGTTTGAAAGTTATGGTGATGAAATTTGCTTGATGATTAGAGAGAATTCAGGTTTGTTAGGTTTTTCCCAAATATATTTAAATGAAATGATAAAAAGAGTAGGTATTATTGATGAAAATTCTTAGGTTGTGATAATTAAAACAGGTAATATGGAGACTTACCACATTTTTATAAAAAAGACCATACTGGCATTTTGACCAATATTAATTAGATGTGATCACCATCATCTAAACCAACCATACTGAAGTTTGTATTTCTGCTCATCAGAATGTAATTTCATTGCTTTTAATTATGACTCAAAAAAGTAAATACTTATAAAAAGTTTACCCAAGAAATGAAGTGAAAATTTATGATGGGCTGGCAGTGAAACATTTTTTTTATGGTATTTTATGTCTCTTTCTTATATTAGATACCCAATTTTTCTGCAGGAGTTTGGGGGATTAGTAATAGTACTGATATGTTAGTTAGTTTACTGACATTTTTTATATTAAAAATATTCAAAGCTTGTGGATGCTTTTCATCTGTTTTTGGAAAAAAATTATTAAAGACTTAAGAATTTTGCTTTGGCCTATCACATTATCACATATTTGTTTTGCTAGTTCAAGTATGGCTTAGGTAATTTGTTAATAATTTGAAGTTAGTACTCATTTAGATTAATTTCTGTTGATTGCAGTTTGAATAACAAAGATTTCTAGTACTGCCTATTACATGCTTTGTTTTATGTGTCTTTATCCAAGATCCAGCAAATGTTGTTATGTAATATCTGTATATGCAAATGCATGCATTTGTTCGACCTAATTTGCAATCAGTGTATTAAATATTATTTTATTTGTCATTTGTTTAGGTGGATGACATGTTTGACTTCTTGCCTCCTGGAGAAACCTCTCCTCTGGAACAGTCTGGTCCTTCCGCATTTAAAGTAAGTTTCAAATATGCCACATGGTTTTAAAGAAATATTTATCAGTATGAGTAGCACTTTCAAAATAGTGAACATTTATATCTCCTCCATATAGGTAAAATGTAATATCATATTAATATATGTATACTTTCAAGATTGAGTATGGACTTTACTGAACCTTTTTTATTTACAAAAAAAAACATTTGTTTGTACTCTTTATCAATACTTAACTAGAAAATTATTAGCCAATGTTTCTTACAAGCTTGTTTAAATGTTTGAAGTATATTATTACATGTAGGACATCTTTGCAGGGGATAAGTATTTATAGTGATATAGTTAAGAATTAAGTGACCATGTGTATTTTGGACATTTTATATCTTACTAAAATATTCTGGGACCTACCAATGTAATATATAGTCTTGTTTTGTCTTCACTCACTATTACTTCTTGATGAAAATAGTCTTTCAATTTTATAATATATTAGAGAAATTAAACTTTTTAGTATTTTTATATGTTTGTTTCAGGGTATTATTCATTCAGAGTAGTTTATTGTTTACTTAATGTTTGACCAGTAGATGAAGTGAGTGTCAATGACTTATTTTTTTCTCAGGATTTGGAACTCTCAGGAAAAAACACAATCAATCAGTTGCAACCAGAGGGAAATGTTCCTTTAGCTCCAAAAGACTCTGAAGACCTGACAGATTATACCTTCCAGAAGTTTGCAGCAACATACTTTCAGGGTAACCTTAGTCACGAATATCAGCGTAGGCAGTTGAAGAACTCTCTCCTTTCTCTACCAACACAAAGTGATGTTCTGGTAAGTTCATGTTTCTTATTCTAAAAATGCTCAACCTTTTTATTTCATCAAAGTTTGCATAGTCAAGCCATTTTTACCATAGAATTTGCATTTTCAATGCATTCTCATGTAACAGCCATAAGAAAAAGATACAATACAACTGTCCCATGGAACAGTAGATACATTTCCTGACCAGACCTGCTACAGAATGAATTTAGCATGCTATCAGAATTACTTTATCTATGATATGTAGCATTTGCAAACATACCAATTCAGCATCTATGTAAACACACAGTTTGGATTCAATAATAAGCATTTTTTATTCAACATGTCCAATTACTGAGTGGTTTATTTTGTTTATAATATAATATTTGCTATATATATATATGTATACAAATATATATATCAGTGCTTTTACTTTTCTATGAAATAGGCTGCCCTAGCCCTTTGGGTGACAATTCTAAGGTTCATGGGTGACTTGCCTGAGCCCAAATTCAGGACAATACAAAGGGTATGGAACTTTATAAATGGTTTGTTTAATTAAAAGTTAAAAAAATTGTTTAATTTTTTCTCAAACAAAATACATTTTTCAAATATATATGAGTATTTGATTTTCATTTTTTACTTCATATTTATGTATCTTTTAAGAAAATATGGCTGAGTTCAGTTCCTGTTTGAAAGAAAAAATGATTTACAGAAATCCAATAGAAATAAGAGAAAAAATACCTAATATGATAATAAAGAAAATGAACTTCAGTTTATTGCACCATAAGGATTTATAATGTAAACTGAAAATAAAGGGTAATAAAAATGTAGTTGGTGTATATAACTATTGCTTTAAGAAGACATGGCAAATTTATTATGTAGATATAGTATTAGAGGTGGGTCCAATTTTCAGTTCTTCAGGATAATTTAGTTTTTCAGTTGTATAATTTTGGATATGGTTTTGGAATTATTATCAGTTTGAGGATATCGTATGTGTATAGATGTACACAATGTAAATGTAAAGAAAAAACAAAATTTATAACAATTTGATTAAATAAAATAAAATTTGCAGTCAAATGAGGTGTTACATCACATACAGTGAGTTAATTTATTGAATTCAATAATAAATGTAGTTTAGTGCTAAAGCATAGAATTTCTCTCAATGTGAAAACTAATTTTAAATGTTATTATAAATATATTTTTACAATGAAGCATTTTGACTTTTCTTCTTTGATGAAAATTATGTGAATTCTAAAAAGTTTGCAAAAAATGAGTCTTGGTGATTAGCAGTTATCAGTAGTTTATTTTCCCATTCGTAATTTGTTGACAGTATTGAAGTTTTTAAAACCAAATCTACAATATGTTTTAAGTTTGTTATCATCTTTTAGAATTTCCTTTGTTAAATATCCAGTAGATTATTTTGAACTATAACTCACATTATTCACACTGTGCTTGAGGGATTGTTAGTATTATGTCACAATCTCTTATCTAAATCAATAAAAAAATTCTACAAGTTAGAATGCTGAATGTTTGTCTAAGGCAGTCTTATTAAAAATGCAATATGACTAGTTAATGGTCATTGTTTCTTGATTAAATACATGTATTTACTTAAAGCTAAGTTAGTGAAAGTTGAGTTTGTCAAGGCAATTCAAGCAAAAGGTTTTTTAATGTTATGTGAATGATATCTAATGAACAATGTTTTTTTACATTTAAAAGGAAATAATTTTTGAGTAACCAAAAACTTACTGTGTAGGACACTGGATCTGTCATGAGCAAGCTTTCGGCTACCTTAGGACGAAGTTTTGTAAAGAGTAAAGAATATCAACAGATCATGCATGAAAATGAAGTAAGTTGTAAAGTTTTCTTCTGAACTTAACACATTGTATTAATGTCAATGTTTTCTTGTTTTTTTAAACAAAAGTGTATGTGTCAATCTATTTGAAAACTTTAAATCTATTATTTGTATAATTTAGTTTTTTCTAACTTTCTAAAAACATTTAATTCTGTATAGATGTACTAAATGAAATAAAAACTTAGACACCATCTGAAATAGTTGAAGAGTTAGTTTATTTTCTTGTTTTTATATATATACTGTTTTATATATTTCTATAACTGTTATATTCTGGTACTCACAATATAAATACTCAACCACCTGACCACCATGATAACTAGAGATCTGAGGCTTTGGCTGGTGAAAGGATTAAATGGGATATTATTTAAGGCCCGAAGGAATAAAAAAAAACTAGAATTATTGGTGAAATGCAGACAAAAATACACTTCACTTACAGATAGGATGTTGAAATAAATTTAACTGTGAGAGTAAACTGAATTAATTGTCCAGATTTATTGAAAATTAAAAGTTAAGGCAACTAAACTTGATTTAATTAAAATAAAATAGCATTTAAACTAAAACTGAAAAAAAAGTGTTAATTTGATAAAGTGAGCAGAAAAGTACACAAGGTAGTATGAACTGTAATAAATGTAGCTGTGTGTTGATAAGAAAAATATTTAATATATAGATCATAGTGTCTTGAAATTTAGACCCATAATGACAAAATGCACAGAGCTCATAAGTGGGTCTTGGATCTTTCATGAAAGCACCAAAACCACTCTCATGATTCATATTCTTTCTATAGCAAGCCAATTACGTGTAAGTTTCTATGGTGATATCCCAGCTTTGTGTGATAGTTATAAAATATATAGTCTCATATAAAGATGGTTGACAATGGCCCAGCGGTTAACCTGCTGAACTATGGATCTACAGGTCCATTGTTTACATCCTGTTACTGCCAAAAAAAAATAATAACAATAAAGCTCCACACTTTGAGGCCATGGATGCATTATGAGAATGATTATCAAATTCCACTACTTGGTTAAACCAGAGTATCCCAAGAGCTGACTAGTGCATGCTGTTTACTAGCTGCTTTCCCTCTAGTTTATCAGTTCAAAATTAGGGATGGCTTGTGTAGATGAATATTCAGTAGCTTTGAAAGAATATCAAAAGAACATTTAATAAGTAATTTATAAAGAAATCTCCTGCTTCAAAAATAGAACTGAAAAAAAATTAAATTTTGAATTTAGTACTGAAATAAGGTATTGGACAGTATAATCATTGCATGTGACATTCTCCCATCACATGATATCGTTGATTAATGACAAGTCTTAGAAAATAAGGATATTATAATATCTATTTTGAAGTTTTAATTAAGTCATTTTCTACTTACGACCTCATCTCTAAACACAATTTTGCATAGTTTTTAAGAAATTATAAAAATATTTTAATGTGTGTAATATTTCAAGTAATTTCATGTATCGTACATGATAAGTCAGACTGTAAAAGAAGTATTAAAATAATTCTAGAATAGCTTTCTTTTACTTTTGTCTTAATACTCTGACTTTTTATTTGATTACTGATTTAAGGATAAAGTAGAGCCACAGAAGATAAAAAATAAGCTGATTTCACTGACTCTGAAAAGAAAAAATAAATATACAGAAGATGTAAGACGTCGACTACAGGAGGATGATGATACAGTTGACATTTATAGCACTTGGTTGGAGAGCCGGCCAACATCTAACCTTGAGAAGCTTCATTTTATTATTGGTCATGGGATTTTACGTGAGGAACTCAGGTTAAACAATTTGAGAATCCTAGCTATGAACCTAAAATAGTACTTTTAGGAATTAAAATTTCTATATTGTTATCATACTGTCAGTAAAGGATATGTTTTGTCATATTCTAATATAATTTTAAAATATATACGTATGTTATTTACTTTATTCAAAATATTAAGATAGAAACCTATAATTTCATGTGATAGATATATATATTTATTATATCTTAACAATTAGCCACAGGTAGCTCAGCAGTAAGTCTGCTAGCTTATAACTTTATAAATCTTAATTCAATACTTGCAGTTGGCACAACAAAGATAGCTCATTGAAAAATTACATTTAAGTAAAATACATTAACAGAAAAGGAAAGAAAAAGATTAACTATTTTCTACCTCTTTTTATTATGTGATTACTTCTTTTTTAATATATATTTTTTATTGTCAGGTTTAAGTATTAAGACTACTAGTGCATGCTCACTATCAGAAGTTGTAAAATAGTTTATATCTAAACCAAAGTGCCAGTTTCTTTCTTTTCACATAGTCAAAATCAAACTATATAAAAAGTTATAACTCCTTTCTATTTGTTGTACTGATTTTTATAAAAGAACTGATAATATTTTCATAGAGATGAAATTTATGTACAAATCTGTAAACAACTGGTAAACAACCCAAACAAAAGTTCTCAGACCAGAGGTTGGATTCTTCTCTCTCTCTGTGTTGGCTGTTTTGCTCCTTCAAGTGAGGTATGTGTGTGTGTGTAGAGGTAGGAAACATGTTACCTATCTTTAAAGATATTTGTTGAAATTTGAAAAGTAAATTATTAAATCAAGACACCAAAGGAATTATCTTAATTGAAGTCCACTTTTACTTTTTTGGCATTCTTTACGATCTGCTGACATTTTTTTAGATAACTGATTTGCAAATAAGACTATATATAAACTTATTCAGTTCTTACACTTGTCACTTGGCTTTTTCCCTTAAGAATTAATTTAATTTTTTGTGGTTCTGTTTTAGTTTTTTAATAATAATTTGTCTTTAAATTGTGTAAGTTTCAGAATAACGTTTACCCATTTATGTAGGGTTTTTTTTCATCTTTTTTGTTTAAGTTTATAGACATCAAAACAGGAGTATTATGTTTCAAATTATACTATATTATTCTTTCTAATATTAATAAGTTTCTACAGAAACAAAAACTTTTCAGTAAATTTCATATTATTTTGTTATAGTTCGAGAAGTACCTTCTAAACTTCATTCAGGAAGGTGTGCCGGGTTATGCTCCATACATTGAGGAGAGGTTACGCAGGACTCTCATGAATGGAACCCGAACTCAACCCCCTTCATGGCTGGAACTACAGGCTACAAAATCCAAAATACCACTTATATTGTCCATTACATTCATGGATGGAATGACTAAAAATCTTTATGCAGATTCTGCTACTACAGCTCAAGAATTGTGTCAGCAGCTAGCTGAGAAGATTGAGTTAAAAGATTCGTTTGGTTTCTCTTTATACATTGCCCTTTTTGACAAGGTCAGTTTATTCACATTTATTAGATTTTTTTTTACTTGAAATACTTATTGAATGACACAGTTTAGTACATTATCTCATTTATAAAACAACATTACGATCACATAGTTTAAAAGTTACAATCAAATCATTTTGCATACACTTTGATATTTATATATCGATATACAGTAAACAAAATCAACTGAATTATTAACAACAGTTCATCTTCTTGAAAAACCCTAAGGGACTGATTAAATGATTTTGTATTAAAAAATGCAATAGGCCCAATGCTAATGTCGTGTGACAAGTGTAATTAATTATAAATTATTGACAATAAGTTAACCTATGTGTTTCTCTAAAATTGTGCATTATATTGGTAACTATGATAAAGTAATTTTGGTGGTTGACTGTTGAATATGATTCAATGGGGCTATGGTTATCCAATGAGTATGGCTTTAACAATGATTAAATTGCAAGTACCTGTTTTAAACTTTAAAAGCATGCAGCTATAAAAGATAAATATAACTAAATGCTCATGATAAATTCTCCCTTCCTTCTGTATTAAGTACACACTTAATATGATTTTCTCATCTTTGAAAAGGATTCAGGAAGAAGATTTAAATGTATACAAGAGGTGTTGATATAAAGTATTTTTAGCCAAATTGAATAAGATATAATGTAATTTTAATTGAACCAACTGGAATATAAGAGAATATACAATATAAATAAACTTAATACAGATATACATAGATATACTCACAGGGAAATAAAAAAGATTTGAAAAACACTAGAAGAAACATTATTGTTTTTGATTTAATTACCTTAATAATGGAAAAAATGTAAGTAAGAGTTTAAGAAAAAAGTTCTTGCTTGAAATATTAGAGAAGAGACAGATTTTGAAAAATTTAGGACAACTTTTCAGGTTTCTTCCCTGGGTAGTGGAAGTGAACATATCATGGATGCAATATCTCAGTGTGAACAGTATGCCAAAGAACAAGGAGCACAAGAACGTAATGCACCCTGGAGGATATTTTTCCGGAAAGAGATTTTTGCACCTTGGCATAATCCTGTGGAAGATCCTGTGGCTACCAACTTAATATTTAAACAAGTAGTGAGGGGTGTTAAGTTTGGAGAGTACCGGTGTGAGAAGGTAAATTTTGTCTGCCTTAAATATTTTCCCTTGATGAAAAAATAATAGAAAAACAAAGTATATAGATTATTATAGTATGCAACTAAGTTTTATATATATATATATATATATATATGCCCCCCAGTAGCACAGCTGTATGTCTGCGGACTTACAATGCTAGAATCCGGGTTTCTATATCCGTGGTGGGCAGGGCACAGATAGCCCATTGTGTAGCTTTGTGCTTAATTACAAACAAAAGATATATATATATATATATATATTTGTTTTAAGTATTTTGGATTATTTTACACATTATGTTGTAATCAACAGGGAATGTTCAACTCTAGATGTGAAAGAAGACAAACACTTTGGTTACTTTATTTAGAAAAATAATAAATAAAATGGAACCTTGTTACACAGGTGTAAAAGAAGAGAAACTACAGTACAAAAATAAAGAAATAGATATTATAAATTACATTCTTGAGAAAGTTCCCAGCACCAAAAACTAAGTTTTGAATTTTCCTTCTTTTTCTGTTTGTTTCTGTCTTGTTATTTTTAACTATTATTATCTTTTTTTTTTTGTAATTTGATCATATATTTTCCTAAACTTTTGCTGTGAGTCATAACTGATGATACAGTTTCAGGAGTTTCAAATAGCACTTTTTGTTGGAAAAAATATTTGTTTTCATCTTTTCTTTAATGAAATACAGATTTTGTGACTGTTTTAAGAAAATTGAAAAAAAAATTCTTCAAATGAAGGTATATAGCAAAATAAACATTTTTCATCACTATAAGATAATATAACAAGTTACACAAATTTTGTCACTACTATGGAATTCTAATGTAATTTTAATACATCAAGCATGAGTTAATTGGGGCTATTGTTCTAAACTTGTACATATCTCTTACTAAAGTCAAACTTTTATGGTACTTGCCCTATTATTGTGAAATGGATAATTCATAGAAGAATAACTCTTACTTAAGAGACCTGTTCTTTGCTAACATATCTTTTTATGTTAAAATTAACAGATTGTTTAGCCAAGTTCTTGAATCCATATCTAGGAAGAAGACCTGGCAATGATGGCAGCTCAGCAGTACTATGTGGAACATGGAACTGACATGAACACATCAAAGCTGCATTCTCTATTACCAAACTACATTCCAGAGTACTATCTTGAATCCAGTAACAAATCTATTGAAAAATGGGCCCAACAGACACTGTCTGCATACAGAATGGTAGTTTTTACATGTAGAAATATGCTGGTGTATGTAAACAGCTTTTATCAATGTTAACCCTTCAATTTTTTCACAATTTAGGTGCTGTAATTTTTAAAGTAGTAGTGTAAACCCACAATCTTTAAGCTATGAATTAAGTAAAATTAATTAAAGTAAAGTCACAATAAATACTGTAGCTCAAGTAGATTAGTGTAGTCTTGGCACTTGGTTTGGTAGGAATATCATAAAAATAGTAAAAACTATTGTTGAGATTTTTATTATTTACTGATTTTTTTTCCGTTTCACTTCACCAGAATTGTAATTTAATTTTGTCACACATTTTTTGTGTGTGAAAATAGATTAGCAGTTTTATCAGATAAAAAATAAAATGCTTTGTCTTTTTTGCAGAGCTACTATTACAAAGAAAAAGTCCATCCTGACAGAGTCAAAGAAGACATTGTTGACTATGCCAAAGTTAAGTGGCCTTTACACTTTTCTAAGTTTTATGAAGTTCTCCGTTTCTCAGGACCTTATCTTCCCAAGACAGAGATGATTATAGCCATCAACTGGACAGGAGTGTATATTGTTGACGGTACAGAAAAGGTGCTGCTGGAGTTGTCTTTTCCTGAAATCATTGCTGTAGAGTCTAAAGAGTAAGTCATCAGCAGTTTTATTTTCTGAAGTCATTTTTGTATGCTGACCATAAAGGGTAATATATGTGAAGTTTAACTTTTTTTCTTCAAATCACTGTTGTAGATTTTAAAGAGAAGGTCATCTGATGTTTCATTTCATGAAATCATTGTTTACAGTATAAAGAGTAAACCATTTGAAGTTTCTTTTCATGATATCTTTGTTGTAGCTTGTAAATAGTATGTCATCTAAAGTTTCGTTTTGTAAAATTATTGTTTACAGTATAAAGAGTAAGCCATTTGAACTTTCCTTTCATGAAATCATTGTTGTAGATTGTAAAGAAAAAGCCACCTGAAGTTTATTTTTTGAAATAATTATGTTAGGTTGTAAGAAGTAAATCATATGATATTTCATTTCTTCAAATCATTGTTGTAAAATATACAGGGTAAGTCATCTAGGATTTCATTTCCTGAAATCATTATTTACAATATAAATAGTGAGAACTTTGAAGTTTTCTTTCCTAAAATCATTGTTGTAGGTTGTAGAGATCATGTTATTATATATTTCATTCCCTTAAATCATTTTTACAGAATTAAATAAATCTATCTGTATGAATCTCGTACACTTTATTGGAGATCCTTAGTTTGAAAAATGTTCTACTACAATTTAGTTTATGATAATATTTCCTTTTTTAATAGTAACTGTAGTTAAAACAGGTTTCATTTCATTGGTATATCAAAATCTAAAGTTAAGTAAGTCTAGAATTGAGTACAATATGTATTATCAAATAAAACAGAAACTTGCTCTGAAATAAAACATCAAAGAACACCATGAATAAATAAAAGAGATCATTATATCAAGCATGTTCACAATTAGCAATATTTTCCTATTTTTCTCATGCTTTTCAACTTAAGCCTAAAATTAGAGAATTTTAAATGTTGTTAGAGCTGGTTTGAAATCTGCAATCAGCAACAAAGGAATTTTAATTTCATCTACAAATCATTGTTCATCAAACATTTTTTTAGAAAAAATGAAAATAAATGAATCTGATTTTCATTTCAAAATGAAACACAATTTATTTTTCATAAATTTAATGTGTTCTTAAAACAAGAGTTACAGATAAAATTCTTAAGATGAATGACTAAATGTCGGTGTCAGGGTTAATATTCAAATAGTATTTCTTTGAAATATGTAGAAAAAAAGACTCTTTTCCCCCCCCCCCCAAGTTTGAGTCAGAAAAAAAAGGTTAATGTTTATGTTTTGTCAAAAGGGGGTGTTGTGCACAAAAGATTTTTGCTTATGTAAGTAAAATGATTATAAAAAGTCATTTAGCATCTTTAACCACCCTTGGTTATAAGAAAATTTAATGTAGATTATGATGCTGTTTGAAGTTTTGACTTTTTTACAGTATTATTCCTGAAAAAAGTAAAGTAAAGTAAAGAAAACATACAAGGTTTTTAATTATTTGCCATAATGCCAGTTCCACAGTTTTGAGTGTTTGAACTAGTTTTAATAGAATAACATTTTCATACAACACTTCAAGACATATAAAAATGAGGGATTTAAATATAGAAGTCAAATGTTGAGAAACTTGTGTGAATATGAAAAGGCAAAATGATATAATACTGTATGATAAGAGGTAAATTTGGGTTATTTAACCCATTAACTGCTGATTCACTGTATAAGGTACAGCTCATCTCCGTCAGTTGAATGCGAGTGTACTATATACAGTGTACGGCTTGCAAAAATCCTTCACGCATTTAGAGCAGCCACAATCAATGGGTTAAGAAATATTTTTATGCATATGTTTTTATTTCATTTTTGCTATATGTTCTATAATTCTTGAAGTAAATTTTGTTTCATCCAGTGATACTTTAATTTGTTATCATAAAGGTTACTCTGAATGAGCACTTTGTTATTGTACTTTTCTTGGTCTATTTTGTCATTTATTTACTTTTCTTTTTATATTAGTATTGTTACGACATCGAGGTCACGTGACTAGTATCACGCCACATCATTCTCGAACTTTCACGTCTTT